>NW_017673219.1:112821-145875 GCF_001879085.1 Nicotiana attenuata
TTCTTCTTCGCAATTTTTGAAGGGTTTATTCATTTTTAACTTCGGACTTAGAGTTTTGAGCGATTTTGAAGAGAGATTTCAAGGGAACTTCGATAAGGTAAGGATTTTGGACCTAAAACACACTTCTATGGTAATATTTCACGGATTGGGACTGAAATTTAAGGAAATTTATGGACAAAAATGGTGGTTTAGGGCTTGAGTTTAAGAGTGTTTAAATTGGGGATTTGAGGGGTCAATTGAACTCCGATTCTTGTGTTTTTGATATGTATGAACTCGTGGGCAGCTAAGGAATCTAATGATGTAAAAATTTTTGATTTTCGAGAAGTGGGCCCGGGGCTCGAGTTTTGCTAGTTTTGGGATTTTTGATATTTATCGATTGTTTCCGCTTGGGTTTTGTTCCCTTAGCCTATTGTGACGTATTCGTTCTGGTCTTGGTCAGATTCGACGCGCGAGGATTGAGAGGCAAGGGCATAGGGAGCTAGAGATTTTGCCGGTTCGAGGTGAGTAATGATGTTAAATGATGTCCTGAGGGTTTGAAACCCCCGAATTTCACATCGTAGTGCTATATTGAGGTGACTTGCACGCCGGATAACGAGCGTGGGGTAGAGCATCGTTGGGGATTGTGACTTTGTCCGTCCCGATTGATGAAATTACTGCGCATTTGACTGAAATTTACTTGTTATCATCATGATTTGGGCTGACTGCCATATTTGGGCTTCGTGCCAGTTATTTGAACCCTTCGGGGATTTCTATCACTATTTCGTCACTGCTTTGAATTATTACTTGAACTCAGTCCTGTTGATATCTACTGTTTTACAAACTCAGCCACTTTTACTCGGATTTGAAACTTAAATGATATTTCTATATGATGTTTTGGGCTGAGAACTACTGTTTTGCTACTGCCCGAGGGGCTTATGATGATTTTCGGACTGAGTGAGGCCGAGGGCCATATGTGAGGATATGCTGAGAGATATGAGGCCAAGGGCCGAGATACTTTTATATGCCACGAGGTGGCTTGAGTGTTGTGAGGCCGAGTGCCGAGAGATGATGCCACGAGGTGGCTTGATATAGCGTTTGGGCCGTATGGGGCCCCTCCGGAGTCTGCACACCCACAGTGAGCGCGGGTACCCATTTGATCTGAGAGTGAGCCCGAGGGGCTGATACCGTACTGAGAGTGAGCCCGCGGGGCTGATACTGTTCTGAGTGAGTGACACTGTGCCCGAGGGGCGGATTTCTACTTGTTATTTACCTGCTAAATTACCTGATTTACTTGTTTTAAAGAGATTTCATTGGGGTTCTTCTTTGATTTACTGCTTTAAGTGATTTTACTGCTTAATATAGAATTGCTTTGTGCCTTTACGTGCTTTCATACTTTCAGCCATTATGTATAATTATTATTCACTGGGTCGGAGTACTCACATTACTCCCTGCACCGTGTGTGCAGATTCAGGCATAGCAGAGTCCGCTCTTGAGTGTTGATCCTCCCAGTCCAGGCGGTGATTTGGAGATTACGAGGTAGCTGTCAGCGTCCGCAGCCCCTATGCCTCCCCTATCTTATCACTTTCATGTTCTAGAACTATTGTACCGGATTTAGTGTTCAGTAGACTCATATCTGGATTTCTTAGTTGCTCATGACTTGTGACACCCAGATTTGGGCTGTGTCGGGATGGTTTCTCCTATTATTATCGTTATTTCCGCAAATTATGAATATTATATCATGTTTAGCCACTGTTTATGGTATTTAACTGTTTAAAAGAGGTATTCGGTTTGGTCTGGCTGGCCTTGTCATCACGAGAGGCGCCATCACGACCGGGTTTGGGAATTTGGGGTCGTGATATTTAAAAAAATATTTAATAACTTAATATTTTTCTTGAACTTTAATCATTACAATGTTCGTCTAGACTATATATATTCTATTGAACATCTCATTCCATTAATATTTATTAATTGGAACAGTAATTAGTACAAACTGGGCTTGAGATTCAAAGACATATGTTTGAGTGGTTTCTTGAAGTGAACTTGGTGTTTACCCATAAAAAAATACAGTTGAATTTATAGCGTGGTTTATAAACAAGTGAATCGATTTGATCCAAAAATGATAAAGAAATGATAACAAAAATAAGATCAACTGCTGAAATTAAAGATAATACCAAGCCTGCTTCTGAGCTCGGTCTTTTAAGTGCAAAAGCAGAAGCAATGATAAAACTATTTAGATTGAACGTTAAAATAGTATATTAAAGCTTTTTGTGCAGAATATTTCTTGTTCTACAAGGGTGTTCAATCCTGCTATTTAATCTATAGCTATCCTTAGGGAGAAAAGATCCTAAAATTAAGCTCATGTTGAATGAGAATAAAAACACCATTGATGGGTGCATAACGGCTGGTCTTTGAATGCAGATATTCTCCTTAACAACTGCTCATTAAATGTTATTCAGTGTCAAGCCTTTGAATCTTTACCATCGGTTGTACTTCTTTCGGGATCCATTCTGTACCGGTTACATACTTCGCACACGGTGCCAGTTATTTGTTAGCTCATCTTTTATCTGTCTTCGGTTCCATGTGTCACTTTATCATTCGATTGTAAGATTTTCCTACGTTAATTTGTTGGTGGCCCAATGGGTTTAAGGCCCATAATTAATACTCCCTCTATTTCATATTGGATGAGGTACTTTCCTTTTTAGTCTGTTCCAAAACAAATGACACATTTCTATATTTGGAAATAATTCAACTTTAAACTCTTTCATTTTACCCATTTACCCTTAATGAGAAGCTTTTATAGCCACACAAATGTCATGGCCCCACAAACTTTTTACCCTTTAAGCTTTAAGACCACAAGTTTCAAAAGTCTTCTTCTTTTTTCTTAAACTCCGTGCCGAGTCAAACTACCTCATCTAATATGAAACGGATGGAGTATTTAATTAATGAGCAAATCGCATGCGTCCGATTGGTTACTTGATGGACGTACCAGATTAAATGAGAACCTCTATAAATTGGTCCTTTCCCCACCCATTAGGGTTACCGTATTTTATTTTCTCTCTTCCATCACTACAGTCGGCGGTAACGAAAGCTAGGGCAAGGGGCAAGAAACCAATTTACCGATTAACGCTTCCGCTTCACGATGATGACTTACGATTCAGGTATGTTTTCTGTAATAATTTTGTGTAAGATTATCGTGTTCAAGATCCTGGTATGCAATTAAAGTTTATGTTTACATGTGGTATCAGATCATGAGTATTTGAACTGATAATCTTCGTTTACTAGTACTATTGAAATCATTGTGGCTTTAGTTAAGAACAGTACGATTAAGAATTCAATCTCTGCCAACGACAACAATAAAGAGTTGCATATGTGGATTATAGAACAAGATGGAAGCTGGAAATTGTTAATGGACATATGCAACTTGAACATTATTTGCAGAAATTTCATAGTAAATAGAAAGTTTTTGTGTTGCACCAAAAATAACGGCGGAATTTGAAGGAAAGACGTGTCGTACCCTTTTCATCTACAATCTTAAACAACAACAATTTGTTACAGTACCTGACGAATATATACAGTTTCCTCCCATAGCTTCAGTATGTAAACATAAATTGATTCATCATATCTGAAGATTAATCTCGATAGTTTAATGACTAATGTATGTGTTTTAAAGTTGTTTAAAATATATATATACATAATATTTATATTTTATGCATGTACTAATATTCATATAATTTGTTAGTCACCAAAGTGATCAAACTAGATTGTTGAAAGTATTCACATGCATAAAATATTTTGATAATTATTTTGTGTGTGCATTGATGTTTGTATAGTTTGTTAGTCATCAAAGGGGCCAAACTAGTATGTTTATGCACATATGCATAAATTATAGTTTATCCATGAAATTAATGAAATGCGCATAATTAAAAATTAGTGGATAAATTAATTTTCACTATTACTAGAACCTAAGGATTTACCCAAAGGTGAATCAATTATTTTATGAATAGTGATATGATGAGATAAATTAATAACTTAGTCAAATATATATCGTCTGTCCAAAGATGTCATATATGTTTGGTTAAAAGTATTTAATTACCTAATAAAGACTAAATGACGCTTAAATTATGATAGTGTGTCATAGTATTTACCCAAAGGAGAATTGCGATATGCTTTAACTGTTTTGTTGAATCCATATTGATTTGTGAGCATGTATTATCTATTTTGCAGCTATTCCTTTTCATTCGCTTGCTTTGTCTGTTATTGTGTTCAACAGATTGAACTTATCTGAATGGCGTGAACAAGTCCAGTTCCACTTAGGTGTGATGGATCTTGACTTGGCTCTGCTCAATGATAAGCCCGCTACCATTACTGATTCGAGCAGTGTGGATGAGAAGTCTTTTCATAAAGCATGGGAATGCTCTAATAGGCTAAGCCTTATGTTTATGCGAATGAATATTGCCAACAACATTAAGAGTACTATTCCACAAACAGAAACTGCCAGGGAATATCTGAAGTTTGTGGAAGAATATTTTCATTCTGCAGATAAGTCTCTCGCAGGTACACTAATGGCTGAACTCACGACCATGAAGTTTGATAGGTTGCGTAGTATGAAAAACCATATCATCGAGATGACTAACATTGCAGCAAGACTTCAGACCTTGGGGATGAAAGTGGATGACTCCTTCTTGGTTCAGTTTATTCTGAACTCGTTACCTCCTGAGTATGGACCTTTTCAAATTAACTGTAACACTATTAAGGATAAGTAGAATGTTAGTGAATTGTCCAGTATGCTTACTCAAGAGGAGTCAAGACTTAAGAAACAAGGGAGTCATTCAATTAACCTCATGGGTCAATGAGCTGTTAAAGGACTTAAAGTGAAGGCCAACAAGTTCAAGAAGAAGAAAGCACCTACTAAAGCTCCATAGGATGCTAAGAAGGAACATAAGGCAGATACGTGTCATTTTTGTAACAAGGAAGGACACTATCAGAAAGATTGCCTGAAACGTAAAGCTTGTTTCGAAAATAAAGGTACAATTAGTACTTTTGTATGTTTCGAATCAAATTTAATAGAAGTTCCTAATAATACTTGGGGGCTGCTCATGTATCTACTATGTTGCTGGGATTCCTTACGATCCAAACTACAAATCTGATCTATTACAGACTCTTTATGTACCTTCAGTTTCTAGGAATTTGATTTCTCTTTCAAGACTTGATGTTTTTGGATTTGATTTAAAGTTTGGAAATGTATGCTTAAATTTATATAAGAATGCTATTCTTTATGGTTCTAGTTTTCTTAGTGATGGTTTATATAAGTTGAAACTCGATGTTGGTTTTTCTGAATCCCTTCTTAATGTTCAACATAATGTTGGAATTAAACGTAGTTCACTAGATAAAAGTTTTGCTTACTTGTGGCATAGACGTTTGGGTCATATATACAAAGAAAGATTAGAAAGATTAGTAAAGAATGAGATTCTTCCGAATCTAAATTTTACTGATCTCACTATATATTTGGATTGCATTAAGGGAAAACAAACCAAGCATAGTAAGAAAGGTGCCACAAGAAGCACCCAGCTTCTTGAAATTATACACACCAATATTTGTGGACCCTTTGATGTTCCATCTTTTGGTGGAGAAAAATATTTTATCACTTTTATCGATGACTTTTCACGTTATGGATACATCTATTTGCTGAAAGAAAAATCTCAAGTAACAAATGCTCTCAAAGTATTTTTAATGAGGTTGAAAGTCAATTAGATAAAAATGTGAAAATCATTAGTTCAGATAGAGGTGGTGAATATTATGGAAAATATAATAAATCAGGACAATGTCTAGGTCCATTTGCAATGTTCCTCGAGGAACATGGCATATGTGCACATTATACTATGCCAGGAACACCTTAACAAAATGGTGTTGCAGAAAGGTGTAATCGAACACTTATGGATATGGTTAGGAGCATGATGAGTAATTCCTCATAACCCAAATCATTGTGGATGTATGCTCTTAAAACCGCTGTATATTTATTAAACATGGTTCCCAGTAAGGCAGCTCCAAAGACCCCTTTTGAACCGTGGAGAGGAAAGAAACATAGTTTAAGGCACCTGGATGGTTGGGGTTGCCCAGCGGAATCTAGAGTTTATAATCCACAAGAAAAGAAATTAGATTCTCGAACAGTAAGTGGTTACTTTATTGGTTACCCAGAGAAATCTAAAGGGTATGTGTTTTACTGTCCAAACCATAGTTCGAGAATTGTTGAAACCGGTAATTCAAGATTCATTGAGAATGGTGAAGTTAGTAGGAGTGTTGGAAAGCAAAGTGTGGAAATAAAAGATGTGAGGGTCAATATTCTATTACCCACGAATGTGCCTACTTTCACACAAATACCAAATATTGTCCCAGTTGTTGAAGAACACTTTGACAACACCGAGCAACATTTGGATGAAACACTTCATGAAGAAACTAACTCACAAATATCTGACACAAATGAACCACAAGAAATGCCATTAAGAAAATCTCAAAGACTTAGAAAATCGGCTATTTCGGATGATTACGTGGTTTATTTGCAAGAGTCAGATTTTGACATTGGTCTTAATAAGGATCCAATTTCATTTTCACAAGCCATAGAAAGTAATGAGTCTGAGAAATGGATTGATGCCATGAAGGAAGGGTTAAAATTCATGCAATACAATAAAGTCTGCGATCTTGTTGAATTGCCAGAAAGTTCCAAAAGAATCGGGTGTAGATAGGTCTTTAAGACCAAACGCGATTCAAATGGCAATATTGAACGATACAAATCCTGACTTGTTGCCAAGGGTTATACTCAGAAAGGAGGCATTGATTATAAAGAGACCTTTTCACCGGTCTCCAAGAATGACTCGTTAAGAACTATTATGGCTTTGGTGGCTCATTATGATTTAGAGTTACACCAAATGGATGTGAAAACTGCCTTTCTTAATGGAGACCTCGAGGAGGAAGTTTATATGGACCAACCAGAGGGTTTCAAAATTAAAGGAAAAGGTAAAATGGTGTGTAAACTGAAGAAGTCAATATATGGACTTAAACAAGCCTCACGAGAATGGTATATAAAGTTTAATGATACCATAACATCTTTTGGATTTATGGAAAATACCGTTGATCGGTGTATATACCAAAAGATCAGTGGGAGCAAGTTTATATTTTTAGTCCTATATGTTGATGATATTCTACTTACTGCTAATGATTTAGTCATATTGCGTGAGACTAAATATTTTCTCTCTAAGAATTTCGAAATGAAAGATATGGGTGAGGCATCCTATGTGATAGGAATAGAAATATTCCGTGATAGATCACAAGGATTATTGGGATTGTCTCAGAAAGGCTATATCGAAAGAATTCTAATATGAACAATTGTTCAGCAGGAATTGTTCCAATTCAAAAAGGGGACAAATTTAGTCTCATGCAATGCCCTAAGAATGATGTAGAACGAAAAGAAAGGGAATCAATTCCTTACTCTTCAGTTGTTGGTAGTCTGATGTATGCTCAGACCTGCACAAGACCGGATATTATTTTTGCGGTCAGAATGCTAGGAAGATATCAGAATAACCCAGGAATTGATCATTGGAAAGCTGCAAAGAAAGTTTTGAGGTACCTGAAAGGAACGAAGGATTACATGCTCATGTATAGGGGATCCAAGCATTTGGAAGCTGTTGGATACTCAGATTCAGATTTCGCTGGATGTATTGACACTAGAAAATCCACGTTTCGTTATTTGTTCCAATTAACTGAAGGAGCAATATCGTGGAAGAGTGCCAAATAGTCTGTCATTGCTACATCTATGGTGGAAGCAGAATTTGTGGCATGTTTTGAAGCCACAATTGATGCATTATGGCTGCGAAACTTTATTTCAGGACTTGGGGTTGTCGACACCATTACCAAGACGCTGAAAATTTACAGTGATGATTCTGCAGCAGTATTCTTCTGCAAGAACGATAAGTACTTCAAAGGTGCCAAACATATGGAATTAAAGTACTTTACCGTCGAGGAGGAAGTCCAGAAATAAAGAGTGTCACTTGAGCATATTAGAATAGATCTCATGATTACAGATCCATTAACGAAAGGTTTACAGCCAAAGATATTTAAAGAACATGTACATAGAATGGGTCTTGGCTGTATTTATGACTGATGTATTTATGATGTTTTGACACTCTGAGCTCATTTATGTGTTTTTGATATACATTAGTGATTTCCTGTTTCTCGTAATGGTGTGCACATTATTGTTTTGAGATGTTACAGAATAAGTCTCAATGAGACATTATTGTGCACCATAATATTTTATAGCTCATGAACCTGATACGATAAATTACTAATGTTATAGTATATGGAAGGGAGTATGTAGACAAATTATATATAACCGCCATAACTCACATTTACTAGTTTATCGTATTGTGGTATTCATGATGGACATTATAGAAGAGATTTGTTTATACGCAACTAATGTTCCGATATTAAATATTAATATTATTTTATTATTGGGCCAAGTGGAAGAATGTAAGATTTTCTTACGTTAATTTATTGGTGGCCCAATAGGTTTAAGGCCCATAATTAATATTTAATTAATGAGCAAATCTCATCCGTCCGATCTGTTACTTGATGGACGTACTGGATTAAATTAGAACCTCTATAAATTGGTCCTTTCCCCACCCATTAGGGTTACCGTATTTTATTTTCTCTCTTCCATCACAAAAGTCCGCGGTAACGAAAGCTAGGTCAAGGGGCGAGAAACCAATTTAACGATTAACGCTTCCGCTTGATGATGATGGCTTACGATTTAGGTATGTTTTCTGTAATGATTTAGTGTAAGATTATCGTTTTCAAGATCCTGGTATGCAATTAAAGTTTACGTTTACATCGACCACATGTTATCAACCAATTTTACCCCATACGGATAGTCCCCCTACTTTTCACTGACGCAACTCAATATTACCGCGAAATAGATGAAAGTTCCTTAACAGTCTTTGACATTTAAAGGGATGCACATCTTTTGGCATTTAATTCCCCGAACACGTATTTCCCCATTATTCAGCAAATATTTTCTCGGCTTTCTAGGTAATCATGACCATGATTTTTGCCATCTATAACTTTTTCACTTCTCATCATTTTTACTTCTTCACTTTCACTACTTCCACAACTCTCTCTCTCTCTCTCTCTCTCTCTCTCTCTCTCTCTCTCTCTCTCTCTCTCTTTTTCTCCGAATTTCCTTAGAGCTTTTTTACAACATTCAACTTTATGAGTAAGAACTTCTTTACCGATCTTTTACCACCATGTCTTCTTCACTGCTTCCTTCGGAAACACTGGTCTTCTCTTCGGTGGAGGCTCGAAGAAAAAAAAGAATCCAAAGAGGTTGACGTTGAGTCTTAACCTCCAACTCTTAACACTATCATACCACTCCATCTTGGCACCACATCCGATCTTCAAGAACAAATCGCATCTGCAAACTCTCAAATCCGTAGGTTTTTGATAGTTCATAAGTAACCCTCCTTCATTCGTCCTTCTAGTGTCCCCATTGTGAAGGAGGACTGCAACTGCCCCAATGTCAAAATCCTCGTCCCAGATGGGGTAGAGCGAGTTACCTACTCTAGAGAGAGGTTTATGTATGTCTATACATATCCCTTTAATTTGGGTCCCTTCTTTTTGGGGTCGATGATAACGTCCAAATCCACTACTATAAAGTAAATGGACACTGTAGCACACAATATAATTTATCCAACTATGAGTCGGGATCAAATCCCACAGAGAATAATATGTAGGCACTAGGCGTGTAAGAGAATTATCACATATTATGCTAAGCCAAACACTTAAAAAGGTTTTGAGAAAAATATTTATGTCTAAATACGAGAATAAAAACTAACCTAGAAAGCAAATAAAATGATCAATAGCTACAAGTATGGATGCAATGGGAATTACACTCAAGTAACGATCCAATGTATTTCACGCTTTCACAAATACGAGCGAGTTTATGTTAATTAGCCTCAGGTAATAATTCTATATTAGCTTCTTCCAAAGACTAACAAGACTTCCTAATTTAATTATCCCTAAAACAATTAAGAAATTAAGCACACCCGAATATGGCTACAAGTAGTTCAATCCTATCCCTAGGTAGAATCTATAAAGTGAGGGTTAAAGCCTCAAGTTCTTGTTAATTAATCTTTTCCAACCCCAAATTATCTTTCCCAAAATTAATTCAAAGTTAATGGAGAGTCCTAGGTTTAGCTAATCCCTTTGGAAACATTAAAGAACAAGAATAATTAAAGAAACAATGACTCACTTCATAATAAATAAAAAACGTTAAATACATAACCACAACAAGATATTTAATCCACACTTTAAATATCAATACTTTCATAAACAAGATTCAAGTGTTGAAATAAATATTACACACTTAGATATACAATACAAAGCAAGGAAATGAAGAAATGAACATAAATGGGTAAGAAATTCTCAACCAAAAGCTTCAAATCTTCAAGACCCAAGTGTGTGTGCAAGAACCCCAGCTTCCACAACTTGTCTTCTCTAGTCTAAGGACTGAAAATAAGCCAAAGATTTGCCTAATATATTTTACATATGAGCTAGGTCGTGTATTAAATGGTTTGGGGTAAAAACATGAAAGTCCAGAACTGCACAGATTTCTGCCCAGATTTATGAATCGCATCGCGAAAATAGGCCTGCCATCACGAAGAGTAATGTTGTAAAGCATTGCGATCGCAGACGAGATCAAGCGTTCGCGTAGAGCACTTGAGAGTAGTTGAACAGTCTCTTCTTCGCGTTCACAGAATGCGTTCGTGATGTATTGTTTCTTGGCCTTCTGCGATCGCATGTCAATGTTCGCGATCGCGAAGTGCATTATCTGTCAGCAGTTATTTTTCCTCAATTTAACACATTTTGACTCGGTTTCTTCCGTATCTCCTCTAAATCACTTGATACCTGAAATATGCCAATAAACCTCAATAAATGCCTTAGTTTCTCAACAAAATCATACAAAATCCTAAGTATCAAGAAGAGATAAGTTGGTAAAATACCAACTTATCAGTCGACTGAAGGACTTGACCCAATAATTTTTGAATTTTGCCACCGGTACCAGGTTTGCTTAGCACAAGTAGGCCCATCCATATGGCGGACGGTGGACTGCCTTCGTTAATTGTGCACTGATACCGGAAAACCCCAATTCTTGCATATATGATGAACCTTTACTCCCCCAAGATTTTTTGCGGGGGAGTGTTAAACTTCAGTAAGGGTGGTCACCACGCCCTTTTCACCAGTGTAGACGATGACAATGACCGTGGATGAATGGAACAGTTCTTCATTATTGCTAGCAGGGACATCATTCCGACCACAACTCCAGCTTTCCCCGAGTCATGCAATCTTTTCAATAAGCCTTCGGATAATTGTTTCCTTTTTTCTTAAAAAGATAATTTCATGTCTTGCTGATTTTTTTCTTTTTTGGCTTCCTTCATTGCAGCTACCTGCTGAGAACCACCATGGGTTCACGGTCTGGACCGATGGGTTCAGATAATTGTAGATATTACAACTCCGAAATCTCGTCGGTGGAAAGAAATGGCTCCCAAGTACAGGCGGAGAGCTAAAAACCATGGTGAGAAAACTTCCTCTCTTCTTCTCTTTTTTCTTTTTATCTTAGTAGTTTAAGAGCAATTTACTTAATCATCTTTTTACTTGTGTAGGGATCTCGAGGGGTCTGTCTTCTGCTCCGATGTCGATGCCCTAGATGACCCCGAGGAGGCCGGAAGGGTGTTGTAGAATGCCCTCGACCGAAGTAGAGCTCACGGATCTTCCCGAGCCTCCAGAGAGGGTGCCTCCTCTTGGAGTCCCGAGTCCAAGATCAAGAAACCGAAGAGGAGACATTCCTCCTCGACTGGGAATAAAGAGAAGAGAGTAAAGAAAACACCAACCGAGTAGGCCATAGTGATCCTCAATGACGAAGGGAAAACTAGTGATGAAGAGGCTTCCCTTCAACGGAGAAAGGATCTTCATCGGCTCAACTGAATGATCAGCCGGGGGGGCTCCAAAACCCACCAGCAGAAAAAGTTCAGGCGCTCTAGGGTGAAATGGACCTGGTTCAGAATGCCGATTCTCGCTTCCCGACCCCTATTGCTATCTCCAATCCAAGGAGTTCGGACCCTGAGCTTCTTCTGCCCTCAACCACTACGCAAGCAACAACCACCACTCCTTCTGCCACATCTGCTTCTTCTCCTTCTACGGTGACAAATCCATACCCATTGACACCAGTTGTTCCTTCGCCATCAGCATCAACTGCATCCCCTCTATCGGCATCAACTGAACAAGTGGGAAATGC
The DNA here is from genome assembly GCF_001879085.1 of Nicotiana attenuata. NCBI lineage: Eukaryota > Viridiplantae > Streptophyta > Magnoliopsida > Solanales > Solanaceae > Nicotiana > Nicotiana attenuata. Next base: position 125,141 of record NW_017673219.1, read on the forward strand.
CGTCCCACTACGGTCTCCCGATCATGGGAACTTGGGAAATGATTATTTGGCACCTTCCCAAGATCCTCGTGGAAGGCAAAGCGCTACTCTTTGGTTTCGAAGGAGTTCCATATTATCTCAAAGCCAGTGGAGCTTGCCAATTATCTGAAGCCGCTGGCTTTAGCGAAAGAGTGGAAGAAGATGGACTCCCTTTCGGGAGAGTGCCTTATAAATAACAGCAAGCACTTCTTAGCACATGAAACAGTCTCGCTCTTTTTTATTTTTTCCCAATTTATGTTTCGAAGTAATAACCTTGGTTCTATCCCTTCTCAGGCCAACTTTCTTGCCTCCAAGGGCCGTTACAGGCTGATTCTGGACAAGCAAGAGCATTCTTTGGAATGAGACCATTTGTTGCTCGAGAGCAATCAATTCGTTGAGCGCCTCCCGTTGCTGGAGGCCAAAGTTGCTCAAATTGAAGAGCTCGAGGCCCCACTGCAGCAGTCGGATCAAGACAGGATGGCTTAAACTAAGAAGCTGCCCAACTTCATGAAAATTTAAAAGAAGCAAAGGCTAAGTGGGCTGAGCTTCATGATTCTGTGACTACTGCTGCTGAACGTGAATTAGCCTTCATGGAACAATTTAGTAACTTGGAGGATGGTTTGCGTGCCAAAACTGAGGAGGCCAATGCTATTTAGGAGAAGAGGGCGAAAATGGAAGAAAGGCTCTAGAGGGTCATGGAGCAAAACCGACTCCACTCAACTACAAATGTTGAGCTTGATACCCAACACGGTGCAATAAAGGCTGAAAGAGAAGAGCTCTAGGCCGAAATTGATAAGCTCCAAGCAAAACTCCAGGATCAAGAAGACACACTCGTCTTCGAGAAGACCTACTCTATGTACCATATAAAGAGGAAGACTTTGGAAAAGTATAAAGCGGGCATTGACAATATTGATGATTGCATTATCCAAGCTCGGGAACTGGAGTTACCTGCTCGTGAGAATCTTTCTGCTCGGCCCGCTGTAACTAACTCCTCCAATACTAGTTCCGAGTATTCAGGAACCAAAGGGGAGACCGAAGAGGATGAAGGCCCCGAACCGGCGGGGGAACAACCTCATTCCACTAGGTAAAATGAAGCCCTTCTCCCCCTTCAGGTTCTGGCAACAAAGAATAATGTATAATGTTTTCTTTCCTTTGTAATTATGCCAAAAAATTTTATTGAGTTTTGCACTTTAATAAAAGAATTTTTTGCTTAAGTGTTGTTCAAAAATATTCTTTTTACGGTTACTTGATAAAGCTTCGGGTATATTTTTTGTCCGATAGCTTTTGATTCTGGGCGTAAACACTTCCTTAATCTACCCTTTACTGTGAGGGTTTCATAAGAGAGGACCCTTATGTTGACGGTGCTCTTGAAGAGGACGTCTCCTTTTCATTACGGCACAAGTATTTGAAGTTTTTGTTAACTCTCAAATGACAAAATAAATTAACTTATCATTTTGGACAAGAAATAAGACAAGAATAAAAAGGCCTTTTACTTATTCCCTTCTATCTTTAAGAATACATTTATATAAACATTAATTTTCTTAAGTAAATAAATCTGCCAAAGTATGTGGCTAACTTGTACAACTTACTTCTACAGGGCTGATCGTGCAGTCCCCAGTCCAAGACACTGATCTCGGTTCTTACAGTCTCCGATTTTTGTGGTACTTTTGGTGCCGTATCATGAATGCCCCCTAGCGTTTGAATGCTAAGCTTGGGAATTTGAACACTGAAAGTCTTGTATTCATACTGTTGCTTCATTGGTGGAGACAAATTGTGAACGGTTAAATAATCTTTATGAATTATGGAAAGGGAGGTTTGGCATCGAGCTAAAGATTATTTAACCATCCACAAGCTATTTAGCACGCGAGCTCGTATCCGTCGATCCCATCGGTGTGAGAACTTTAGTGACTTGATATTTTAAAGGTCTTGACTTTGCCAATGATCCTCCCTTTGTAGTATGTTTTACGCCGTTTCCTCGTTAAACTAGAAAAACTTGATCGAGACAAAAACTGGTTAAAGAGAAAAAAGTGCAGCACATACTTTTAGTATCGGTAGGAATCATCATCAATATTACCTATTAAGGTGAGTCGCGTTCCAATTTCTGGGAACTTTGACTCCATCTTGATTTTCCAATTCATATGATCCTTTACCGGTGATAGCTAAAATTGTAGTAAGGCCCTTCCCATGTTGGTCCCACCTTCCCGGCGTAACTTCCCGAGTGCTTTGAGTTACATTCCTCAGAACCAAATCTCCAACTTTAAAATAACGGAGATTCGCCTTGTGATTGTAATACCTTTTCATCCTTTGCTTTTAGGCCACAATCACGTATGGAAGGTCCCGGTGTTCTTCAAGCTAATTTAGCTTCACCAGCAATGCTTCATTGTTTGATTCTTCGTTCACCCGGGAAAACCTCAAAGTCAGCTCCTCCACCTCCATCGGTATCAAAGCCTTCGAGGCGTATACAAGAGAAAAAGGAGTTTCTCCCGTGCTCGACTTTTCTGTGGTCCGGTATGCCCACAGCACCCCCGGCTCATCTGGCCACTTGCCCTTAGAATCTTCTAACTTTTATTTAATATTTTGAATGATTATTTTGTTGGTCGACTCCGCGTGGCCGTTAGCACTCGGGGTGGTACAGTGAGGAAGTAATTCGTTTGATCTTTAACCCTTCCAAGAAATTTGTGACCTTTGAACCTACGAACGGTGGCCCGTTGTCACAACAATCTCCTTCAGTATTCCGAATCGGTAGATTATGTGGTCACATATGAAGTCAACCACTTCGCATTATCTGATATTTTGGTAAGGACCTGCTTCAACCCATTTAGCGATGTAATCAGTTAAAACTAAAAGGAATCTTACCTTCCTGGGTCCTGGCGGTAAAGGACCAACTATGTCCATCCCCCATTTTATGAATAGCCACGACGACACCATCAAACGCAAAAGTTTTGTTGGTTGACGCACCAACTGTGCATGACGCTGACATTTGTTGCATTTTTTGTACGAATGCCTTTGCGCCTTATTCCATCCCGGGACAATAATATCCAGCCCTAACCAACTTGAGAACTAACAAGTCTGCACCGAAATTATTTCTGCAGACTCATTCGTGGACTTCGCTCATCGCATAGTCCGCCTCTAAGGCCCTAAGGTACCGAGCCATTGGTCCTTGGAACAATCTCCTGCATAACTCTCCATCGTAGCGAGCTGCCTTGGTCCGCAGTGGCCAGGACACTTTTGGGTCTTCGGACCATTTACCATGTCTGAGATATTTAATGAACTTGTTCCTCCAGTCCTAAATTAAGTTGGTTGAATTTACATCACAGTAGCCGTCCACATCCAATGCCGAATGCAGCAATTAGACGATCGTACCAGAATCAGATCCTTTCATCTTCGTGGACGACCCCAAATTTCGCAAAGCATCTACTTCCACATTTTCTTCCCTCGGAATGTGGAAGATTGACCATTCTATGAATCGTGCAAGTAACGCTTGAACCTTATTCAAGTACTACTGCATGTTTTCCTCCATTGTGTCGAAAATCCCATACGTTTGGTTTACCGCCATTTGGGATTCGCACTTTATCTCGGTAACCTCGGAACCTAGCCCCCGGGCTAGTTCAAGTTCTGCAACCAAAGTCTGATACTCAGTTTCATTGTTAGTCAAAGGTACAATTTTAATGGCTTGTGATCCACGTCCAATCCGCACTCAATAGCGGCTGGAAACGGTCGTTGGAAAAATAGTACCCAACAAAAGTCCAGGTTGATTTTCACAGGGAGCTACTATGGGTGTTAGGGGTATACACTTGACGAAAGCAAATGGAACAAATAAATTGCACTTCCAAACAAATGGTTTTGATTTCTAATTCTAATTTTACTCAAACAATTATAAGCTAAGAGAAGAAACTAGAAAGATAATGATTATTTTTGGTATTTTTCCAAATAGTTAAAAATCCTAGGGATGTGACCATAACCTAGGTGTTCGCCTAATGGGTTTAATACGTTAACACGTGTTTTGTTGATTAGGGTGTATTATAGCTTTCAAATCTACGTTACCACTCAATACCTCTCGGTCATAGAGTGATTTTGCCCTATTTGGCTTTCTAAAGCCCAAATGGGTATCAAACTAAATAGTTGATATGATGTCAAGTCGGGTTCTCACTATCTCTAGTTTGAACCGTTTAACTAGGGTAATCAAACCCTTAATTAGCCCTATTCGTTGTTAGTCAAGTTATCCTAGACTAGGTCCTTCTTTCTTAAGTAAAGACCAAGTCAAAAAGGCATGAATCAATGTTTGCAACCATTAATCCTAAAATTAAAGAAAAAATTAGGCAAAATAACCAACACCCAATCATAAACAAGCATTAAATTAAATACCATTAAGGTTTACACACTAGGGTTGGGCCACAACCCTAGTAAGAATCTAGCTACTCATAATGAGAAATGAAGAAAACAAAGAAGAAATGCTAATTAAACTCACAATCGAAGATTAAAATGATAAAATTTGATGTTTAAAATCATAAATTCATCAAGAACTTCCTAAAATAGCAAAATATAGCGGCTACAACAACTCAAACTTTGAAACTTGACCTAAATTGTGATTCTCATCTATTTATAGTGGCCCAAAATTCGCTGAGAAAAATGCCCCTCGGGAGGTTCTACGACCGCAAAGTTCCATGTGTGGTCCGCAGATTTCTTTAGCTGGCAGGGTCTTGGATTCTGCAGTCGCACAATCTGGTCTGCGGCTGCCAAGCATCTTCTGCGTCCGTACAGTTCTTGTGCGGTCCGTACTGCAGGCAAGGCTTCCAGTCTTGGTCTTTTGCATACTCTCTAAACATTGAATTATTTTTCAGTGCAGACCTTGTTATGCGGCCGCACGATTCATGTGCGGTCAGCAGATCAGCTAAAACTCTGCTGGGCTTCTTCACTTGTTCTGCGGCCGCAGAGGGAATTCTGTGGTCCGCACATTCTTCTGCGGACCGCGCTTCTTATGTTCTGTCCCCTTCTTGCATTGTGAGTCGGAACACTCTTTTTTTGAGTCTGATTTCATCATGGGAGCCCGAACTTCCAACATTCTTGCAATTAGCACACTTTCATTGGTTCTGGGAACACAAATCAATATTTTTGGATTATAACAAAAGCAAAAAGGTGCTAATAAGTGGTCAAAATCCACACTTATCAGCCTGCCTTAGGGTCTCTCCCGAAGGTGTGATTAAAAATACTCTGAGACCAGACCCTTTAAAGTTGGAGGCTCCATCCGTAAACAAGGTTCAAACTCCCAATATCGTTTTCGACACCAACACTACTTCTTTAGAAGCCAAGGCATTACTCCCCGACTGAAATCGGCCAAAACTTGTGACTTAATTGCAGTCCTCGATTTATATTCAATGTCGTATTCGCTAACTTCGACCGCCCACTTAGCCAAACGGCTTGACAACTTGGGCTTGTGAATGACATTCCGATTAGCACAACGTCTATCGGTAACACTGAAAATAAGGCCTAAGCTTTTGAGAGGCAACTACGAGAGGTAAGGTCAGCTTTTTTAGGTGAGGATAACGAGTTTTTGCTCCTGATAATCTTTTAGTAACATAATAAACAGGAAATTTCGTACCTTTTTCTTCTCAGACCAACACAGCACTTACCGCTAGATAAATTAGCAGCTGCTTGCCTTCCCCCAACTTTGACAATAACGGAGAGCTGGACATGTACCTTTTTATGTCCTTTAGTAAGCACCCTGGAGTCAATGTGAAGTCGTTCTTCTTTTTCAGGAGAGAAAAGAAGTGGTGGCATTTTTCTGAGGACCTTGAGATGAATCTGCTGAGAGTTGCCAACCTGCTGGTCAGCCTCTGTACTTCCTTCACACTTGTCATTTGGTCTGAGATGTCCTTGATTGCTTTGATTTTATTATGATTTACCTCGATCCCTTTTTGAGAGACCAGGAACCCCAAGAATTTACCGGAGCCAACCCCGAAGGCACATTTCTCCAGGTTGAGTTTCATGTTATGCTTCCGCAAGATCTCGAAATTTTCTTGGAGATGTTTCAGATGATATCCTACATTTAAATACTTAACTAACATGTCATCAATATAAACTTCCATCATTTTGCCTATCTGATTCTCAAACATCTTATTATAGAGCCTCTGATAAGTGGCTCTGGCGTTTTTAAGCCCAAAAGGCATCACATTATAACAACATGTGCCAATGTTTATTATGAAAGAAGTTTTTTCTTGATCTTCCGGGTTCATCTTGATCTTATCGTACCTGGAGTGAGTATCAAGGAAACTCATTAGCTTGTGCCCAGCCATAGTATCAATCGTTTGATCAATGTTCAGCATTGGGAATGAGTCTTTGAGGCACGCCTTATTTAGATCCTTATAGTCCACGCACATTCTAAATTTGTTTTTCTTTTTAAGTACTACAACTACATTGGCTAACCATTCTGGGTACTTTACCTCTCGAATCGAATCGATGTTAAGTAGTCGGGTCACCTTTTCCTTAACAAACCTATTCCTGACCTCTGCTATTGAGCACTTTTTTTTGCCTTACCGGTGGGAAGTTTGGATCCAGAATTAGTTTGTGGATCGCTACCTCCAATGTCATACCTGTCATATCCAAGTGCAACCACGCAAAGCAGTCATTAACTTTAAGAAAATTTATGAACTCTAACCCAAGCTCGGGATTTAGTCCATTTCCCAAATGAAACGTTTTATCCAAAAACTCCTCGAACTAAGCCACCTGCTCGAGCTCTTCCATAGTTGACTTGGTCGCATCCGTCTCCTCTAGTACCTAAAAAGACCTCGGAACCTGGTAAGATTTCGATGATTCCTCGCCTTTATCATCTTTATTCGAAAAGGGAGAAGGCACCGGTTCCTATAATTGCTATTTGTTGGGTTCTTTTCCTTTGCTGCTAGAAACAGTCACTGCGTTCATCTCCCTTGTTGCCGGTTGGTCTCCTCTTTTCTGCTTGATCCTTTCTGGCATAAAATATTTCAGCAATTGGTGATATGTCGAGGGCACAACCTTTATCTCGTGTATCCACGACATTTCGAGGATCACTTTATATCCCGTGTCGCCATCTACCACTTCGAACATGGTGGTCTTTGTTACACCTTCGGCGTGAGTGGGTAGCAAAATCTATCATCGGGTTGTCACGTTTGTCAGGTTGATTCCTGCTAGTAGCCTTGTTGCCGGAATGATGTTCCTGATTAATTTAGCTTGCTTCATATCTCGCCATTGTATGATGTTGGCTGAACTTCTAGGATCAACTAAAACACGCTTAATTTTGAAATCTAAAACAGTAAGTGAAATCACCAGTGCGTCATTGTGCGGTAGGAGAAGTCCGTCAGCATCTTCTTCCGTGAAGATGATATCATCTTCCGAGACTTCCAGAACCCTCTTGCCATGAGTCACTGGTATTTTTTATCTTTATTTTCCGCCGAGAATGTCACCCCATTGACCTTGCTCCCTCCGAAGATCATATTGATTGTCATCCGAGATGACCCTCCTGCTATATTTGAGGGCTCCGTGTTATCCCGGCTCCAACCATAATTTATTTTGGCGCGGTCACTTAGAAACTCTCTAAGATGGACATTTTTTTAACAACGTCGCGTCGCTACCTCCTCGCGAAGATGTCGGCAGTCCCCAGTTTTATGGTCGCGAGTCCCATGGAAGTCACACCATAAACTGGGATCCCTTTAGCTAGGATCCGATCGGATTGGTTTCGAAAATCGTGCTTCTTTGATATTTCTCATTGCCAACACCAATTCTACCAGGCTGATGTTAAAGTTATAATCTGATAATCTGGGATATGCGGGATCTCAGGCCCTGGCATCACTTTTTCTTGCCACGACCTGTTGTTTCAGCCATGATCTGCTCTTCTATCGGAAGTGAACGTATCCGATGACTGATATCCTTTAGTGCTACGCACATCGGCCATTTCGTACGGTAGAAAACGACCCCTAGAGGACCTCTAATCTGCATCAAAGTCACTTTTAACTTATCCTGATTTTTATCTCGATCCCGTCCCATGGTCGATACTGATGAGCCAAGTTGATCATCTTCTATCCTTATTTTTGACTCATGGCGGTTGTGGACATCCGCCCATGTGTTTACTAAAACCCGAGAAAACTCTCCTTCAATTTTTGGGAGGAATAGAACTAAGTGGATTTAGACCCTTCGTGAACGCCTCCGCTACCCACTCATCCGGAACCGCCAATAGCATCCTTTCTTTTTGGAACCGGATTGCGAATTCCCGCAATAGCTCGAACTCTTCCTGCAAAATTCTTAATATGTCCGCCTTTCTGGCAGGAACCTTTCTTCCTCCAGCACGGGCCTAAATGAAAGAATCTGCAAGCAATTCAAAAGAATCAATTGAATGCTTAGGTAAGAGGGAGTACCATGTTAGGGCTCCCTTTGTGAGGGTTTCGCCAAACGTCTTCACTAGAACCGACTCGATCTCAGGTTGAGCCAAATTGTTTCCTTCTACTATTGTTGTGTAGTTTGGTGATGTGCTCCTGCGGATCTGAAGTCCCATCATACTTTGGTATGTACGACATCTTGAATATTTTTGGAATTAATTCCGATGTCGCATTAGGCTTAAACGGCAACTGTGTGTACTTTTTGGATTATGGACCCTTTAATACAGGCGGCACACCTGGAATCTTATCCATCCGAGCGTGAAACTCCTTCGCATTCTGATCCATTCGTTCATTCATCTCTCTCATGAGCTAGGTTTCAAAAGGATCACTCAAGTTATTGTTCCCAGATCCATTACCGGTACCCCCGGTTCCATCGAAATGACCTCATCCCTTGGAGTGTTATTGTTCCTTTGTGCCGTCTGATTTGTGGGAGTGTTGGGATGAACTGGGCCCTTCCATTAGTGTTGTTGGAAGCACCCGATAACTCCTACTTCAATTCTGTCATCATATGATCTTGCCTTGAGAGATGGTCCATGATTGCTCTTTGCAGCTCTCTAAAGAGTTTAACCGTTTCCACAGTATGTTCGTCCTCCACGTCATCAGGGGTTGGGCCCCGCATATGTTGAGGATATTGCCCTTAGCGAACTGGGGTTGTCTCATCCCCTTCATTACGGGTTATTGCGCTGATGGAATTACCACGCTGAGACACCTCTTCCCGTTCATCATGTGCTCCAACGTTGTGAACGTTGTTGACATTATTAGTTTCCATATCTGATTTTTTCTTAAGAAAAAACTGAAGTTCATTAGTAACAAACGAACGGATCAAAGCGATTATGCAGCTGTCTATGCTCCACGGTGGGCGCCAAACTATTTGTCCGAAAAATGGTACAGTTGAATTTATTACGTGATTTATAGTCTAGTGAATCGATTTCATCCAAAAATTAAAAGAGAATAAAAATAAGATCAACGACTAAGATTAAAAAATGTAGCAAGCGTGATTCTAAGCTCGTCTTTCTAGAGCAAAAGCAGAAGCAATAATAAAACTGTTTAGATTGAACGTTAAATAATGTATTAAATCTTTTTGTGCAGAACATTTTTGAAGTTTTTCCCAGCCTCATGAGGGCACACTTTGAGTCCCAAACTTTCTGTCTGAAGCAAATGCTGGAAGTCCAAGATGGTGGTTTGGAACATCCAAGAGGACACCTGATCCATGCTCTCTTCCCTTAGTAAAGAGGGATTTTAAATCTAAATCAATCATTTGATCAAACAAAAAAAGTAATTGGGCCTTAGAGGCAGCGAGTGGGAAAGCGAAGGGAATAGGAAGACCAGGAACGAAGTCACTCGACCAAAAGAAGGTCTTATTTGAGTTCAAAGCGAGGAGCCAGACAGAGACAGATTGCAATTGCAAAAGCCAACTCTAAGAAACAGCTAGAAGGGTTTTCAATCCTACTATTTATAGCTATCCTTAGGGAGACAAGATCTTATCAAGCTCCTCTTGAATGAGAATAAAAACGTCATTGATGGGTGCATACCGGCTGATCTTTGAATGCAGATATTCTCTCTAACGACTGCTCGTTAAATGTTATCCGATGACAAGCTTTTGAGTCTTTACCATTGGTTGTGCTTCCTTGGATCCATCATGTACCGGTTACATACTTCGCACCCCGGTGCCTATTATTTGTTTGCTCATCTTTTATCTGTCTTTGGTTTCACGTGTCACTTTATTATTCGACCACCTGTTATCAACCGATTTCACCCCATACTATCACGACCCTAAACCCAGACCCGGTCGTGATGGCGCCTCTCGTGAAGACAAGGCCAGCCGACACAATACCAATTCATTTTAAGCAATTAAATCGATATAAATTAAGTCTCTAACATAATATTAATCCTAAAAAAAGGTGAAACAATATAGTTGCGAAATAGACATAGCCCGACATCGGGGTGTCACCAGTCATGAGCATCTATCATAAAAACTACAAGTTTGAAACGAGTCTACACAACTAATACGTAACAAAAATAGAAGGAAATAAGATAGAGGGAGAAGCACTGGGCTGCGAATCGCCGGGCAACTATGAATCTCCGAAATCTGCTGGACAGCTCTCAACCCTCGCTAGCAGGACCTGTAGCGCCCGAATCTGCACGTAGGGGTGCAAGGAGTAAAGTGAGTACTCCAACTCAGTGAGTAATGAAAATAAATGCAGACTGAGCAATAAGAAATCGCGTAAAGGCACATCAACAGGCTATAAAGAAGCAGTGAAAGCCAGTAAAACAATGAAACAGTGAAAATATGTAAAGTCACTTTATTCAGTTTAAGCTTCTTCAAAATGCCTTTTTAACAGTTAAGCAAGTAAATGACACGCAACTAGAAGAGATAAGCACGTAAAGAACCGCCCCTCGGGCAAATATCAATAGAATCAGCCCCTCGGGCACAATACCAACAGAAGCAGCCCCTCGGGCAAACACATGGAACAATACCAGCCCCTCGGGCATAATAATAATATAATCAACCCCTCGGGCAATAACATAGTACAATACCAGCCCCTCGGGCTATATCTCGTATCACAATGGGTACCCGCGCTCACTGGGGGTGTACAGACTCCGGGAAGGGCCCTTTACGGTCCAAGCGCAATAATAAGCCATCTCGTGGCATAACCAATCCGGCCCTCGGCCTCACATAATAAACAGAATCATCACACTGGGTACCCGCGCTCACTGGGGGTGTACAGACTCCTGGAGGGGCCCCTTACGGCCCAAGCGCAATATCAAGCCATCTCGTGACATCAAAAACAGGCTCTCAGCCTCATATCAATCATAAGCCACCTCGTGGCGTACAATCTCAGGCCCTCGGCCTCATTATCATAATCAGTATATCACTGCTACGGCGTGCAGCCCGACCAAAAAGTATTCTCACAACACAGGCCCTCGCCTTACTTAGTCAGAATCTCATAAGCCACTCGGGCAAAAGTAAAACATGATGCTCAGGTCAAAATATCTTTCAAAATATCGTTTAAGGTGTTAAAATAGAGTAAACTTGGCTGAGTTATGAAAACAGTAAAATGTAGCATGACTGAGTACGAGTATAAAGTCAAAGCAGAGAGGAAATGGCAGTAAAAATCCCCTGAGGGTCCAAATAGTTGGCACGAAGCCCAAATATGGCATTTTGACCAAAACATGATAACATCAAACAATTTGCAATCAAATACGTAGTAAAACAGTCATTTGGGATAGACCAAGTCACAATCCCCAACGGTGCACGACCCCACGCTCGACATCTAGCGTGTGCGTCACCTCAACATAGCACGACGATGTGTGATCCGGGGTTTCATACCCTCAGGACAGCATTTACACTCATTACTCACCCCAATCCGGTTCAAACTCTAGCTCGCAATGCCTTTGCCCTTCGAATTGGCCTCCGGATGCTCCAAATCTACCAAAATCAGAACAAAATCATCAAAATATGATAAAGGGACAAAGCCCACTCGAAAATAATCAATAAACAACGCGAATCCCGAAATTACCAAAGCCCGACCCCCGGTCCCACGTCTCGGAATTCGATAAAATTTACATCACTAAATTCCTTATCTCCCCACGAGTTCGTACATATCAAAAGTTCCAAAATCACACCACAAATGGTCCTCCAAATCCTCAAGTTTAGGTCTCCAATACCAAGCCCTAGTTTCCTCAATTTTTTACCCTAAATTTCCACTAATTTCGTGATTAACCAATGGAAAAATGATCATAAACTCAAGTAATGAAGCTTAGGGAACTTACCCAACTGATTCACCTCGATTTTCCCTTGAATTCTCTGCCCTAGCTCGTTTCCTGTTGCCAAAATTCGCGAAGGGAAATGTTATATACTTCTGGTCCAGGAGTTCCGCATCTGCGGCCTTGTTGCCGCTACTGCGGTACCGCTTTTGCGGTCAATAAACCGCTTCTGCGGTCCTCACTTAAGCCGCCTCTCGCACCTGCGACCCTATTACCGCATCTGCGGTTCCGCTCAAACACGCCTCTGGCCGCATCTGCAGCCCCCTTATCGCTTCTGCGAGACGGCACCTGCGGTCACCTAGCCACAGGTGCAGTTATGACAGCAATTAGAACACTTCAGCTGCCAAACCACTTCCAATCTTCCCGTCAACCATCTGAAATCACCCCGAGGCCCCAGGACCTCAACCAACAGCACAAACACATCCTATACTACTATTCAAACTTATACCAACCTTCAAAACACCTCAAACAACATCAAAACCACCAAAACACATCGAATTCAAGCCTAAGGTTCTCAGAATCTTCCGAATTACGATTTTGATCAAAAAGTCTGTCAAACCACGTCCGAATGACCTGAAATTTTGCACACACATCCCAAATGAGACAACGGACCTACTGCAACTTCCGGAATTTCATTCCGACCCCTATATCATAATCTCACCTACCACCCAAAATCTCAATTTCGCCAATTCAAGCCTAAACCTTCCACGGACCTCCAAAATGCATTCCGATCACGCTCCTAAGTACCAAATCACCAAACGGAGCTAACTAAATCATAAAAATTCCAATCCGAGATCATATACAGACAAATCAAAACTTGGTCAAACCTTTCAAATTTCAAGCTTCAAACTGAGAACTGTTCTTCCAAATTCATTCCGATTACCCTGAAAATCAAAACCAACGATTTACATGAGTCATAATGCATAATACGGGGCTAGACATATTCGAGAAGTGGCGAGCGAAGTGCAAAAGCTCAAAACGACCGGTCGGGTCGTTACACATACCGTGCAATAAGATATGCTAATGGGAAGACTGCAATTGTTGAGATATATTGAATGGTATTGGCCAGGAGTATCAACTATATATGGATAGAGAGAAACCAAAGAATCTTTCGGGGGAAACAAAGAAGTTTTAAAGGGATTGGCAGGATGCTCGTCCAGGATGTATATTATAGAGAGAATTGCAAAATAGCCGGACACTAGGAATTTGAATTTTTACCCTTAACTGATATTTTCTGATCATTTGTAAAGGGGATGAGGGGACTAGAAGATAGGTACTAGTTGTTTTGTTACAGTTGGAATCTCTTCCGACTTTTGGATTTTGTTTTGCATGTATATATTTTCCTTGGTATATAAAATATTTTAATTACCCGGAAAAAAAAAAAGAGAGTACAAACTGTGAAACAGAGACAGTAGTAAACAACTTTTTCTTGTTCCAAAATATCAAATATTTGGGAACAAGCTCAAATTGCCAAAATGATCAATATTTGGAAGCAGACGAGGTGTATAAAAGTGATTGTATATATATATATATATATATATAACTTTTTCTTGTTCCAAAATATTAAATATTTGGGAACAAGCTCAAATTGCCAAAATGATCAATATTTGGAAGCAGACGAGGTGTATAAAAGTGATTGTGGATCTAGTGTCTATATATATATATATATATATATATAATGTGTTGAGGAAACATCTGTCCTATCTTATTAATTAATGATTAGCATATCTGTGAAAAAGAAGTGCGATCTTTTACTAGGCTACCAGAAAACTCTTTGAAGTGGTATAACTTAAATCCTTTAATGCAGCGTGATTTATGAATATGTTATCGTTTACGCACAAGTTGTGACTTCAGTTGCTGCTGAGCTCGTAATTAAATTAACCATCAAAAGTTTTTGTTGGATGGATAGATCACTCCACCATTAATGAAAGGTCTCGAATTCGAGTCACGTAAATGAAAAAAAAATTGTAGGAAGTATTTTTCCCTTTTAATAAGTACTAGTCTTAGGGTACGCGCTTTGCGCGTGTATCCCATCTCAATAATATGTTTAAAATAATTATATAAATATTACATTAAAATTATATTTGAGTTATAAAATAAAAATTTGCATAATTCAAATAAGAAAAGAATTTATATGATATATTTAATATTAAAAATTTATATATAGTTAAAATAAGTAAGGATTTAATGTACAAAATTCAATTAGTTACAAACTTAAAAATATTAAAAAAACTTAAGTGATGATTTTGGGAAATTGATGATATCGAGTATACAATTACTGATACGCGTGCTATTTATAGTTCCTTTTATTGTTCTATTAAAGTTCAAAATTAAATGATGACGATTTTGGACTTCCATGTTTAGTTTCTTACGTTATTGGAGTTATACTATCTTATTTACTTTGAAATTAATTAATAGAATATATTGATTTACATAAGTTAAATGATAAGGATGTAATAATTATATCTTTGTTTCCTCTAATCTTGGATACTATATCGTTTGAACTTGATGCGCAGTAGTTAAGTGTGCTTTTATTAATGAATTATTTGTACATAAATACTATAGAATGAGTGCTTCTTTTTAAGGTTAAAAGGTCGTTCAACTTTACATAAGTGTTTGATCAATCAATTTCGCGTGAATTTGAAAAGATTATGCTTTCGATATATCTTTTGAAAAATATTATTGTTTGTGTGGCTTAATATTAAATCCTAAAATTATGGATATTGGTTACTTCATATGCTTTTGATAATAGGTGAATTTAACTATAATCACGCCTTAAATAACCACCTTCTTGTATAGTTTTGATGCTAAAAGTGATAACAAAATGCTCTTATTAGTGCTTTTCATGATTAGCAGGTGATATATGTATAAGGAAGGCTAAGGAGCAGTTTTGGAGTCAAAATTGAAGAAAAAGAGGCCAACTGTGAAATTCCCAAAGTAAACCACGCAAAACAGGCCTGAAGATTCAGAGGACTAGGTTGACCGCGGTTCCACCGCTAGTTAGGGCATATTTTGATAGTTCGTTTGATTATTTGCAGGTCATATGGCTCCCAAAAGACAAAGGCGATCTGGAGGCCCATCCCAGCGACCTACTTATGATGAGTCCAGATTCCAATCGGAACTGGCGGAGGACGACTTCAACACCAAGGATACAAAGACCTTTATCCATGAGATCCCGATTGATCGGGTAGCCCTCCGAGCCGAAAAGGTGGAGATGTATGAAGAAATACGGAGGCGGGAAATGGAATTGCCATTTAACGACCCTGCACCAGTTAACAAGATGCTGGTGCGAGAATTTTACGCCAACTGCCCATTGCACTTGGGTAGGGAGGTGATTGTTCGGGGTACGGTGGTCAATGCTAAAGTTCCAACAATTCGCCAGGTGTTGCGGCTGCCTCAGTTCACCAGCGACGTCGACTATTACCATGACAGACCAGGGGTGACATGGGAGGTCATGACGGATGTACTTTGCACAGGGGGGCAGCCATTTGGATATGTGACCAAATAACCCTTAACTCTAACTCTTTCACCCACTTGGCCAAGTGTTGGCTGACTGTTATCTGCAGCAGGTTCCTGCCATCCAGTAATACAACGGATGTGAACTTCAATTGGGCACTGCTGACTTGGTGTTTTGTGACAGGAAAGGATTTTGATGCGGCCCGGATAATTGGTGATGAAATGGTCTTACGGGGACCGCTACTGACAAAGGGGTTCTATTTCCCTTCCTTGGTAACCACACTGTGCTTGATGAGAAACACCCCCACCAATCCTGCCGATGGAGATTTGCCACCCAAAGCAGCATTCAAAGCTTCTAGCATCAGAGTGGGCCGGGGAATAAGGACCACAATTGAGATAGATGACGAGGATAATGATCTGGTCCCTCTTGCTCCATCCAGGAGGTCCGTTGACAGTGCCAGACCATCTAGATACACTCATTCTGGGACTGGCATATCCAGATCACAGTCCACCAGGCCTATGCTGCGGTCCATGGAAGAAGAGGTTGCAGATCTCCGCACCTCAGTGGATGGATTACACATAAGGATGGATGCTATGTCCCAGAGGCAATCCAGGACTGAGAGCCGATTCATGGCCTGGTTCCGTGCATTGGGGCGAGCCTGCCATGTCGACCCCAGCACTGTCTCCGACTCTGACTGAGCCTCAGGGAAGTCTTCTAACCCTTCTGCTCTTTACTTTATTTATATGACATGGGGACATGCCATGATTTTAAGTGTGGGATGGGAGACTTGCTCTGTTTGTATGTTGTATTATGTATAGCTGTAATGTAGTGTAGCGTTAGTGTTAGGTCAAAGTCGGAACTGATTAAAAAAAAAAAAACCCAAAAACAAAGTTAGAGGACTCTTCCTGATGACGGACTATGTGGACAGTACTCTTGAGGGAAGTAGTCCATGTAGAATTTTTTTTTATATTTTATTTTCTTCTTTTAGGTATACCTCCCCCTTGGTTTTTCTTTTGACCACGGTTCTTTTCCAAGGGTTTTTCTTGAACCGGGTTAGGTAGATTTTTTTTTTTTATAGTTTTAGGATTAAATGGGTGAAGGTCAGAATGTAACCCCAAATGTGCACACTTGCAAAGAAAACGAACTAAGGGTGTAAGATCTAAGCTTGTTTGTGGACTCATAATATATGCCTTAATTTTGCACATCTTGTCTTGCTTGAACACTCGTATGATTGTGTTGATGAACTGATTCGGAATGAGTTACATGCTAAGTGTGTGTGAGTTGTTACTTGCATCCTATGTTTGCATATGATACCTAGAACTTGCCCTGTGTGTTTGCAAAGCGAAATAGAAGTCGTTTGGTTTTAGAGATGATTGAGGCATTTCTTTGTGCAACCCTTTATACTTGAGAATCCACCTGTGCATATTACCATAGTTAACCCCTTTGAGCCTGAAGCCTGTTCTTTGATAACCCTATAATGATCTAAATCGCTGTGTTTGAATAAGCTAATTGTTTGAACCTTTACCGCCTAGAAGCACTTGAATCACTAAAGAATATACAAAAGTCAAAGTGTGGGGTGGGAGAGAGTTAGTGAAAAAAGGGGAATCAAGAATGAAGGTTCTGGTTGGTGAACTGGCAGTGTACAGTAAATATGAAAAAAAAAAGAGAAGAAGCAGCCAGTTGTACCTAACGAAAAGTGGGGGTCACAAGTGAAACAAAATGTGGAGTAATGATTGGGTTGAGCATAAAGGTAAAATAAAAAAATAAAAAAAGTGTGTATTAAAAGTGCTTAGGGAGGTTAGTCACTATATCCAAATATATCCTACCCGTCCCTTAGCCTACATTACAACCTATAAAGACCTCTTGATCTTTGACTGAATGGCTCGATTAGTAGAGTATTACATTAGAGGCAAGCTTATGGTGTGTCTGTGTGGCATGGGAATGCTCTTTGCTGAGAGTGAGTGAATTCTTTCTATATATGGTTCCTTGTTGTTGAATTTTATGTGTGTGGAACTTCTCTCAGATTTTGTTTATGTGAGGGCATGTGACTCAGGAAGAAAAAGTGAGTCTTCACTTCTGTTAGAGTAATTAGAGTGAGCACAAGTGTGTCTTGTTATGAGAGTCTGCATTTGAGATATGATTGTGCACTGCTTGGGTCGATCATTGATAATAGCAGGTGTGACATAAATTGGGGCAATGCATTGAGCAGTTAGGCCTAGAAGTGTGGTTTAGTTGCTCGAGGACGAGCAAAGGTTTAAGTGTGGGGTGTTGATAATAGGTGAATTTGACTATAATCACACCTTAAATAATCTCCTTCTTGTGTAGTTTTAATGCTAAAAGTGATAACAAAATGCTCTTATTAGTGCTTTTTATGATTTGTAGGTGATATATGTACAAGGAAGGCTAAGGAGCAATTTTGGAGTCAAAAATTGGAGAAAAGAGGCCAAATGTGTAAATGCCCAATGAAGCGACGCCCTGCCAGCCCTTAGAATTCAGAGAACTGGTTTGGCCGTGGTTCCACCGCGACCGCGGCAGAACCGCGGTGGGAAGCAGCTGCAGAAGTTCAGAGATTCCGCGAGGGTGTTTGGCCGCGGTTCTACCGCGACCGCGGCAGAACCGCGGCAGGCGCAGAAACTTCAGGGACCAAAGTGTCAATTACGGGATTTTTAGACCTAAACCCTATTTAAAACATTAGACTTCGCCCAAGAGAGGCATGTATTGATTTTTTAGGTTTCTTAGCATGGAAAACAATTGTGAGAAAGTACTCTAAACATCTTTCTTCTTTTCTTTTGATTTATTGATGAATTCAAGCTTAGTTTATTTTCCCATAGCCATGAGTAGCTAAATTCCTTGTCTAAGGCGTTGATGGAACCTATTGGGTGATGAACTTCTTGTTTATGTGAATACAAATTGCTAGTTTAATCTTTATTTGTTCAACTTCGTGTTCGTTGTAGTTAATTGACAGGATCCTCAATTAGCTGTGCCTATTTAGTGTGCATAACTTGGAAAAGAGTGCATATTTAGGGTATTGTTGAACAACACCACTCCTAGATTAATAGAGGAATCTATAATTGCGGGTTTAAAGGCGGGATTAGGGATAACGAAGCCTTGGGTGTAATCTAAAGTGAATCGTGCTAAATAAAGCAAGCTAGTGTATCTCGGGAGAGTGCAATAGTAGATTACTGTGATTACTCGGGAGAGATTTGCGGTAAGATTAGCGTTCATGATTGATAGAGAGGTGTTGGTAAATTTGTATGAGCATAAACAGAAGGGATTCCATCAATAGGGGAAATCATTGCCTTAGCTTTTTCTCATAATTGTTTACAACCTTATTAGTTTAGTTTACAGCTATTTAGTTACTTGCAAGCGTAATTGTTAAAGAACATTCAACGGAGATTTGAATATTTGGGAAGCTGGTTCTGAAGAATTAGTGGGTCTGAAGATAGTGGTTGATAGGTTAACTCTCTGTGGATTCGACCTTGGGCGTAATACTCGGGTTATGTTTGCAACGTCCGCAGAGTCCTTTTTATAAGGCATAGTTGGGCGTGATCAGCTTTTATCACAATTCTCGAGATTTATAAACTAACACAAATAACTTAGTATAATAAAAATTACATTCGTTGGAATAAATGGAGAAAGAGAAAACTTCGTTAGTAAATTTTGTATTTAGGTGAATTGCCACCCGATTTGGTAGGATTGTTGGAAGCATACTTTGGTGTTGTAGGCTTTAAGATTTTTTCTATTCATATAGACGTTGAACTTTCTTTTTTGGAATAAAAGTGACAAATTTATTAATGATCTCAAACTTCTAAATATTAGGAATATTTTATATAAGGTAAATTCTAATTGATTTTAATGTCCCAACTATTAGGAGTAATTCAAGTAAGGAAAAAAATTAATACATAATATTGTAGTTGATTTAAAACTCCTAAACATAGAAAAAAATTATAATTACAATTTTCTCCAATGTGAAATGTAGATTTGAAGGTTAAAAAAGGCGAACGACATTTCGCTAAGGGCCTTCGTGCTTTTAATATAATATAGATAAATTCAATCAAAAGTATTATATTGACAATTCAAATGAGACAACTCAGTTTGGATATAATGATGAATAAGAATACTTCAAATGAAAAGTTTACACAAAAATAAGTAAGTACTAATTGTTACTAAAATCGATATATCGGTCGACACTCCTCCTATATTTAATGATATTTTAGGTTCTTAAGATCTGTGCCATTTTCTTTGTAAATATATACAATGTATAAATCTCTTTTTTTGATTTTACTATCATTAGCGCTAATAATTAAAAATTTATTGTAATATTAGTTAATAACCAAAAACACAAAAGAGAATTTGCATTTTTTTTTTTTTTGAAAGGAGAAGAAAAAGGAACATATCTTTTGGAACTTTAATATGAAGAAATACTTGAGGGGATATCTAATAGTAACAGAGCTATAAGATTTTGGTCAAAGGCCAGATATTTGAATACAGAGATATAATCTATTCTTAAAGTTAGATTAAGAGATAGGTGACAAGCTCAAAGATTGAATGCCTATAATAGTTCATTAATCACAGTTAATATAAAAGTATATTTGAAATGCTCTGTATAATTATTAGGCGAGAAAAAGTAATTAAGATTATTTTATTAATTCTACTAATATTTAAATATTAGTTTATAGTGAGCTTTGAACAAACTAGAGTTGTGTCACTTAAAAATTTGATAAAACCAAATGGTGGACAATATTTTTCGTATACAAATTGATTATGAAATTTGTATTCAAAATCAAGACTTTTTTCTTTATCTCTCTATATGTCATTAACATTATTTATTTTTTAAGAACGTACACTTTTTAAATTTTTATTTTGTAACTCAATTATATTATTTAGTAATTTTTATTATTTTTAAATTATATACTCATTGATATAGGTACATGCGCAATGTGCGTATACTTGGATAAAACAATAAATTAGTTATTTTCCTAATTTTTAGGACTTTAAAATTAACTTAAATTTTGGTTATTAATTCATTCCTTATATGAAATGATACCAAATGCACTAAATCTCCTTTTATAAAATAAACTACTAAA
>NW_017673220.1:0-8667 GCF_001879085.1 Nicotiana attenuata
TCGACTAAAGTCGTAATTCCATTCAGTTAACGGTAACAAGAGTGTGAATTAATAGTAACAAGAGTATGGATTGAGTTTGTTTTGAGTTAACAACTAGTTGGAATATTAAGAGTGTAAATAATTGGATTAAAGAAATCAAGGTTGTGTCCCCTTTTAATGAAGTGTAATGCTATCGGTGTTAATATGATATATTTCTAATGGAAGGTCCTTTTGATATGCAAATGATGTCTAAATGACTACCCAATATTTCCCAATAGTTGGGTAGTGTTTCCTCTTTATAATTTTTCCAAATGTAAAAGAGTTGCAATTAAGAACAATCAATTTATACCAAATAAAACCCACTTATTCCTAAGCGATTTTATTAAACAAGGTTTAAAGCCTTGAGTCTTTGATATTTACTTCTACCAAATTCTAACCCACTTTCCCAAGCAAAGCATGAATTTAATGGCACTTGTTAATGTTTGCAACCACCAACAATAAATGAAGAATGAGAAGTAAATAAATATTAACCAACCATTATATATATATATATTCAATGTTAAACACCCATTAACATAACACCCATTTAGGGTCCACAACCTTAGTATTTAAAGTTAGCTACTTATACTAAAATACAAAGACAAGAAAATATTAAATGCCATAAAGCTTACAAAGTGAAGATTCTTGACCCCAAAAGATTCCAAAAGTGAAGAATATTCAAGTCTTGGAATGTAGCTCAAAAACCAGCCAAGATGAGCCCACAAAAACCTAATAAATCTATTTATAGTGTACTGAAAATCGGGACAGAAAACGGACAAAAATGCCCTTTCAGGTCAGATATGCGACCGCATTTCTGTCGCAAAGAGCACATGCGGTCCGCATTTTGAACATCCTCATCGCCGATTGAAACCCTAATTTCCAGACCTTCACCGCATTCATGTTATGCGATCCGCATTGTAGAAATGCGATCACATTTTTCATCGCACTTTCTTCATTCAGCAGCCTTCATGGTTGGTTTACGGTCTAATTTGCGGCTCGCAAACAGGTTATGCAGTCGCAGAATGGACCGCATTCTTGACGTTGAATTTTGCTCAGGATTCTGTTGTGATCTGCGATCTCAGTGTCAATTATGTGGTCCGCATTGTCATTTTGCGACCGCATATCTTCCTTTGCAATGCCTTTTTGCTCTTTTCTTGTCTTTTTGTAACTTTTTGCTTTCATTTCCATGCTCTTGGGCCCTTAAACCTCATGCACTGCAAAAACACTAAAATTACCTAAATAAAGGAGATAATTGCATCTAAGATAAGCTAAAATATAAGCAATTAACATTGAAATGTGCCGAAATTCTCCGGCACATCAACACCCCCAACTTAAACTCTTACTTGTCCTCAAGCAACTAAAACAACACTAACATATTCTAGATTCTATCTACAAAACATGAAACAATAGTGACCATGGGTGGTGTTAGTTGTTAGTATTTCAAGCATGCATCTTCGATTGCTTTACCCTTCCTGAACCATCACTATGTACAAGGAAAACTAATCAACCTGTGAACTTTGAGCCTCAGACAATGTGACAAAGTGCTACCCTCAGCTGAGTGCAATTGCATTTGACTCAAAAGCTCAACTTTTATTTAACCTTACAGTTCATGTGCCCTCACTAGAAAGAAAGTTCCAAAATCACAATATGTACAATGACCACAAAACAAAA
Source organism: Nicotiana attenuata (assembly GCF_001879085.1). NCBI lineage: Eukaryota > Viridiplantae > Streptophyta > Magnoliopsida > Solanales > Solanaceae > Nicotiana > Nicotiana attenuata. The sequence goes on from NW_017673220.1 coordinate 1,690, forward strand.
AGGGACGAATTCACAAAGACACTCACTCTCAAAAAAAAGTTTCAAGTGTTTCAACATACCATACCATAGGCTTGCCCTTATTTTAATTCATCGCTTTCTTCTAAGAACGCTCGGTTGGAGATCCATAAGGACTTTTTAAGCTTGTAATGTAAGTTTAGGGAAGGGTCGGATAAGCATTTGGATACAAGTGACTTCACCCTCCTTGAACACTATTCACATTTTTCATTCTTTTGCACCATGTTTCTTTTCAAACCACAAAGCCTCATTGGCATCTAGTTCCCACTGTAGAACCACCTTAAATACCCCTCTAATTTTCTTCAAGGCTCCATAACTTATATACATACAGATATTTCTCTTTTTTTTTGGAGCTTGAATAATTTAGCTCAAACACTTTGAGGTATATGATCCTACACTCAATGTACAACCTTACCAATTTCCACTTTGACATCACACCCCCAACTTAGGCTTTTAGCCTCATTCTCAATGTTCAAGGAGGGACGGGTTCAAAAGAGAGAATTATTTTACACAAGGGGAAAGGTTTGTAATGAAGTAGCCAAAGAAGAGATTAAAGGCTCAAATGGGGTGACTAAGGATATCAACTGCACAATGGGTGGCTTGAAAGGCTAACTGGCTTGAAAGATCACAAAGACTGCCTAAGGTCATCTCTCCAACCAAGTGTAATTATTATAAGCATCGAAAAGCCAACCGGGCAAGTTCTAGATGGCAGAAGCAAACACAAGAAATATTTACACAAAGAACTCACACACATGGCACACGAACTATTTAACTCACATAGTTTGAAGCCCTCGAGTCAACACTTGGCAACTCAAAGCTTTCATCATATATACAAGTATAATCTAGGTAGACATAGAGTCACAGAGCGAGCCTTAAGTTCACACAGTTGATATCTTTCTCTAGAAGGGTATATGCTATATACAGACACACATGCTTGAGACTAGACAATTACACCAAACAGGTCAAGATGTTTCATTCTACTGTCCTGGTTCTACTATTACACCCTTGGAAAAGAACCCGGCGAAGAAAAACCAAGGGGAATTCATTGCTAATTACTAAAGATGGATGACTATCTACTTTTTTTTACATGCATAAGGGTATCATATTCACAAGGGTACCATAACTTATGCATTGAAATCACAAAAACACTAATATAAACATGATCAGGAACTACACAACACAACTTATGTACAGAAATCATACTAACATACACAGAACACAAAATACACATATGTCCAACAGTTGCTAATGTCACAAAAGTACCAATGTCACAACAGTACCAACAAAGCTACCACCACCCCCAACTGAACAGCATGCATTGTCCCAATGCATAAAAAGCAAAAACAGAGAGTGTAAGGGGCTCCAGAGGCGCACTAAGTGCTATGGGAGTCAGTAGCCTGCTCAATGATGGAGGGATCACTCTCCGATGCTGAAGCTGGGACCGATGAGAGCTCGGTCTGAGGAGGGACCTCGACTGCAGTAGGGATCTATGGCTGGTCAAGAACTGGAGCTGGAGCTAGGACCTATGAGCTGCTAGCCTCGCCCACTGATGGCTGAGTGGCCGATGAATCTGCAGGGGCGGCCAAATCTGCTAGCGAATGTTCAATTGCTGTCCGAAGTTCTGCTTGCTCCACCTCCTCACTTGTAGGAACCACAACCTGCTTGCCCTTTTCCTGAGGGCCATCATCCTCCGAGGACCATGAACTTTCCTCCTACTCACCCTCATCCGCCTCCTCATCCTCAGACTCAGTAAATCATCTCCTCATCAAGAAGGTCAATGCGTACAGGAGGAGCTGGAGGCTGGGAAGTCCCGGCTGTAGGAGGGGCACTATCAGTCATAAGTGTAGAGAAGTCAAGGCCCAAGTCCGGAGCTGCTGTGCCTGTAACCTGACCACCATCTGCAGGGAGAAGGGATGATAGATCGAACTCCAAGTTCTGCATCTTGTGGAGCTCGGTCTTCATAGAAGCAACCTCCTCCTTAAGGCCAGGCAACCCACTAACTTCACCCCGCTCTATCTTCTCCACCCTCAACTCAAGTTGCTGCAAACGATCCCCATACACTAATTGTTGTTTTTGGAGAGCTGTCACTGAGGATTGCATAGGAGTAAGGGCTTGTTTGATGAGATTGGGCAAGGTCTTCAAGAGCTGGTCTACCTTGGCATTGGCATGCTGAGCTAGGAGACCAAGCTTCGAAATGGCGAGAACGGCAACAGAAGGCTGAACAGTGGTGGACTGAGAGGCAGGCTCAGAACCAAAAGTGGAGGCCACTATAACCTGAGGAGTCAACAGAGTCTGGGAGTCAAAGGCTCTAAAGCAAGCGGATCCTGAACCTGAACCCGTGGTGGCACAGCAGCATCACTAATACGAGTGATATCAATGTCCCTCGTCTCCTTCCCGGTTTTGTCATAGTGTGGCATGAGAGGAACTTTCACAGCTTTACAGAGAGCTGTGATCAGGCAAGGGAAAGGAAGTGAAGTGGCCTGCTGCTTTGCCCGGATCCCTATTTCCTGGAAAATCAGAGCTCCAACATCTATCTTGATACCCGTCATGATACATGCAATGAGAAGAGCCTTCTCAATGGCTATTTCAGTTTCATTCCGAGTTGGTACCAATCGAGAAGTAACAAAACTGAGCCAGTAGCGACCCTCTCTCGTGAGATCTTCCTTGTATATCTTGTGCCGAGGGTTTATCCAAGCAAGGGTCCCCTTTGCTATCACCGATGCAATCCACCCACGCTCATTCTCCCTATTTCCAAATTTAGCATCGTACTCAGCTGTGCCCGCTCTCCAGCCAGGGATATACAATTCATTTATGGCGTCACTGTTGCAAAATACAATCTGCTCCTGAACAAGGACAGTGTCAACAAAGATTCTGTTGCGTTTGTGGTGCGCTGTCCTATAAGCTCCATATGATGCATAAAATTCCCGCACAAGGGTTTCATTGTACTCAGTGGGTGGCTCAATGAAGCACTCCCATCTCCGTGCTTTTATGTTATCCAGGATGTGGGGGTACTGGTCTTTCAGTCCGTTCAAGCTCAATTGTTTTTCGGCCAGGATTTTGCGCTTGGTGAGCCCTTCTCTGTATAGTTCCCTGGACCCCTCAACCCCAAATCGGAGGTGGAAGTCTTCGCTACGTTTCATTCTTTCTTCAGCCTCTGAATTAACTGAGGGCCTGACCTCCTCCTCTTCAGACTGGGAGGGGTTTGGCACATTTGCTTCCGTCCGTGAACGTTTTGCTTGTGATTCCTGGCGACTGGAGGAAGCCCTTTTTTATGCAGAGGCTGAGTGTTTCTTTGGAGCCATATCTGCAGAATGGTGAAGTATGAGTGACAGCATTTGCAATACCGAGAAAGAACAGAATAAATTAAAGGAAAAACATGAAATGCGACATGATCTGTGGTCGCAAAACCACAATGCGGACCGCAGAATCGTCGCAATTCTGTTAGTCTCAATGGGTCTCAGTCTGCGGTGGGTTATGCGGTCGCATAACCACTATGCGGACCGCATAGCCATCGCAGAATTGACTTACCCAAAACATACATCACAAAATGCGATCGCAAACTCCACCGCAAAGTGGGGAATGCGATCCCAGAACTACCGCAAAATGCATGGCTCTTAACTGGTGGTCTGTGTCACTCTGCGGTAGCATTTCGGTCTGCATATCGAATATGCGATCGCAAAGTCACGACATTTCACCATCTTCATCAGAGGACCTAGGGTTAAGTTTTGCGGCCAAAATGCGGACCACATTTTGACTTTGCGGGCCACATATGCCTTCTTCTTCGAGATTCAAGAAATCAACTTAACCATGGCGGTTCTATTTGCTTCTACCCATTGCCCCAGATAGGTTTCCAACCCATAAACGACTATGCTACGAAAAAGAAACTACTATACAAAGCAACATACAATCACACATTTTTTTTGTTTTTTTAGAACGGGACGAACGAGAATCAACGAGCACACAACAAGGAATCTTAAACAAGAAGATTGGGAAAAAGGGTATATACCAGCGAGGCTTAGTGTACACACTACAGAGATGAGATTTGATCGCTTGAACGATTCGATTCCTAGCCCTCCGTTGTTTGCTTCCTGTTCGTTTCGTATTTTTCCCTTTTTCTTTGTTTCTTTTGTTTTTTTTCTTTTTGTTTGTTTTTGTTTTGCTTAGAGTGAGTTAGAGATGAGAGAATGCAGTCACATACCTGTCTACTTTGCGATTTGTAGGGCACCGCATAACACACTATGAAACCGCATATGTGTTATGCGGTAGGTTCAAATGAGATGCTGAAGAGTCAGAAATGCGGTGCACAATGCGGTCGCATAAGTGAAATGCGGTCCGCATAGTGCACAACCTTATCGCAATATGACAACCAATTTTAGCCAAACTCATTGCTTGGGCGTGCGACCAAAATGCGATCCGCATAGTTAAAATGCGACCGCATTTTTGCAGCAAACTTCACACAGCTATTTTTCTTATCTTTCTCATGCAGTCCCACCATGTGTTGTGATCTTTTGAACCCCCTGCACTCTAACACACACTTTAAATTGCTCAAGTAAATCTAACTATAAAAAATTAAAAATTCAAAGAACAAAAGAGTGTTACCACACATGGGTTGCCTCCTATGAAGCGCTTGATTTAACGTCGCGGCACGGCGGAGTTGATGTTCCTTTGGATTCACTCAATGGTCAGACACGGACCATATTTTAAAGCCAGCTGCTCCACCAAATGTTTTTCTCCATCTGTGCCCAGGTAATGCTTGATACGTTGTACATTTACCTTGAAAGTACGGGACCCATCTTCCGATGCCAGTTCCACAGCTCCATAAGGAGAGACGTTTACCACTTTGAACGGACCGGACCATTTGGATTTTAGCTTGCCCGGAAACAATTTGAGTGGAGTTAAAGATCAAGACGAAGTCACCCGACTTGAACTCCCTTTTCAAGATCTTCTTGTCGTGGACGAACTTTATCCTTTCCTTATACACAGCTGCACTTTCATATGCATTGAAACGGAATTCCTCCATTACATTGAGTCATGTCAACCTCAAATTTGCAGCTTCAGCCTAATCCAAGTTCAACCTTTACAGAGCCCACATGGCTTTGTTTTCCAATTTTACAGGTAGATGACAAGCTTTTCCGAAGACTAACCGATATGGAGAAGTACCAATAGGAGTCTTGTACGCCGTGTGGTATGCCCACAATGCGTCATCTAGCTTCCTCGACCAGTCTGTCCTGTTTGCATTAACAGTTTTTGCTAGAATGCTCTTTATCTCTCGATTGGAAACCTCAACTTGACCACTAGATTGGGGATGATAAGGTGTGGCCACCTTGTGCTTGACGCCATACTTTTCTAGTAGCCCCGTAAAAGCCTTGTTACAAAAATGAGACCCGCCATCACTTAGAATGGCCCTAGGGGTGCCAAACCGAGTGAATATGTTTTTCTTCAAGAATGTAGTCACACTTCTTGCTTCATTGTTAGGCAAAGCAATTGCTTTTACCCATTTGGAAACATAGTCCACAGGTACCAAGATGTATTTCATCCCACAAGAGCTCACAAATGGACCCATAAAGTCAATTCCCCACAAATCGAAGATTTCTATCTCCATCACAAAGTTCATAGGCATTTCATGCCTCTTGGAGATTGATCCTTGCCTTTTACATTGGTCACAAGCCTTGACCATTTGATTGGCATCATGATAGATTGTCAGCCAATAGTAAGAAAATTCAAGTACCTTGGCCGCCGTTCGATTTCCCCAATGATGACCCCCAACTGGCAAATCATGGCATGCTTTTAAAATAGGCATAACTTCTTCTTCTGGAACACATATTCGGATGATGTTGTCGGCACAAAAACGGAACAAGTATGGCTCTTCCCAATAATATTGCCAACAATCTCTCAAGAACTTCTTCCGTTGATAGGATTCCAAACCCTCCGGAATAAGGTCACTCACCAAATAGTTAGAAATATCGGCGTACCAAGGAGGAAAAGTGCTAGATAGTGCCAAGATGTGTTCATCCGGGAATGCATCATTGATCTCAAGATCTCCCTTTGGTCTCCCTGCTTCCTCAAGCCTTGATAAGTGATCCGCCACTTGATATTGAGTTCCCTTGCGATCCTTGACCTCGAAGTCAACTCTTGCAACAATAAAACCCATCGAATTAACAGCGGCTTTGCATTCTTTTTTGCCATAAGGTAGCGAAGAGCAGCATGATCCGTGTACACTATCACCTTGGATCCCAACAAATAAGGCCGGAACTTCTCAAAGGCATAAACAATGGCAAGAAGCACTTGCTCGGTTACCGTGTAATTCATTTGCATCCCATTGAGTGTCTTGCTAGCATAATACACCGGGTGGAGAACCTTGTTGTGTCGTTGGCCAAGCATTGCCCCAATAGCTACACCACTAGCGTCACACATGAGCTCGAAAGGGAGAGACCAATCGGGTGTGACAATAATAGGTGCCGTGGTGAGCCTTAGCTTCAATTCCTCAAAGGCTATGAGGCATTTCTCATCAAACACAAATTTGGCGTCTTTCTCAAGGAGCTTGCACATAGGATTTGCAATTTTGGAAAAATCCTTGATGGACAGCCTATAAAATCCGGCATGCCCTAAGAAACTTCGAACACCCTTGATGGAAGTATCGCATTTGCGAGCTTCTCATCGCAAATGCGAAGAGAAGCTAGGCCCGAAGGTTTCCCTTTTGCGAAGTAAGTCTGGGGAAGGATTCTTCACATTTGCGAAGACACGGGTCGCATTTCTGATCCTTAGATTCCGCATTTGCAAACATTATGTTCGCATTTGCGAAGGCAGCATAAATGTGGGAGTTTCGCATTTGCGAAGCTTTTTCTCGCATTTGCGAAGCCTAGGTCGCATTTGCGACATCTGCAACTAGGTAAATATGACTTAGACGGGATTTTTCTCTCATTCTTCAAATTTTCAAAAACCTAAAACTTTAGAGGCTAATTT
>NW_017673220.1:10207-19213 GCF_001879085.1 Nicotiana attenuata
AAGTTGAAGTTGAATCCTTAAATTGAACTTATGGTTTGTTTTTTTGGTAAAGAGTAGTTGCCTTAATTCACGATAGGCGCATTTTTCATTTCTTTTGCACTATGTTATCATTTTCAACCCACAAGGAACGTCAGTTGTGCATCTAGTTATCCCAATGATTAGAACGCAGCTTCTAATACCCATCTTCTCTTCATTTGTCTTAGGGCTCCATAATTTATGTACATACAAAGATTTCTCTCTCTTTTTTGTTATTTTTATCTATTTTATACATGCTTTCCTTTTTGGAGCTTGAATAACTTAGCACAACAACTTGAGGTATACGATCCTCACTCAATATACAACCTTACCAATTTCCATTTTGACATCAACACCCCAACTTAGGCTTTTAGTCTTATTCTCAGTGTTCAAGGAGGGACGGGTCAAAGAGGGGAATTATTTTACAAAAGGGAAATGTTTGTAATGAGATAGCAAGAAAAGGTTAAAGGCTCGAATGGGGTGACTAAGGATATTAACTGCACAATAGGTGGCTTGAAAGGCTAACTGGCTTGAAAGATCACAAAGATTGCCTAAGGTCATCTCTCAACAAGTGTAATATTATAAAGCATCGAAAGACCGAACGGGCAAGTATAGATGGCAGAAGCAAACACAAGAAATATTTACACAAAGAACTCACACAATGGCACACGAAAACTGTTTGGCTCACATAGTTTGAAAGCCCTGAGTCAACACTTGGCAACTCAAAGCTTCCATATATATACAAAGTATATAATCTAGATAGCCATAGAGTCACAGAGCGAGCCTCAAGTTCACACAGTGATATCTTTCTCTAGAAGTGGTTTATTGTTATATACAGAACACGCGCTTGAGATTAGACAATTACACCAAACAGGTCAAGATGTTCATTCTGGCTGTCCTGGTTCTACTATTACAACCCTTGGAAAAGAACCCGGTGAAGAAAACCAAGGGGAATTCTATTGCTAATTAACTAAAGATGAATGACTATATATATATATATATATATAATTTTCTTTTTTAAGCATGCATAAGGGTATCATATTCAACAGGGTACATAACTTATGCATTGAAATCACAAAACACTAATAGTGAAAACAATGATCACGAACTACAACAACAAACTTATGTACAGAAACCATACTAACATACAACAGACACAACTATATGTCCACAGTTGCTAATGTCACAAAAGTACCAATGTCACAACAATAACAAAGCTACCACACCCCCAACAGAACAGCATGCATTGTCCCCAATGCATAAAAAGCAAAACAGAGAGTGTAAGGGGCTCCTGAGGCGCACTAAGCGCTATGGGAGTCAGTAGCCTGCTCAGTGATGGCGGGGTCACTCTCCGATGTGGAAGCTGGGACCGATGAGAAGCTGGTTGAGGAGGACCCTCGACTGCAGTAGGGATCTCTGGCTGGTCACAGACTGGAGCTGGAGCTAGGACCGGTGAGCTGCTAAGCTCGACCACTGATGGCTGAGTGCCGATGAATCTGCAGGGGCGGCCAAATCTGCTAGCGAATGTTCAATTTTGTCTGAAGTTCATGTTTGCTCCACCTCCTACTTGTAGGACAACAACTGCTTGCCCTTCTCCTGAGGGCCATCATCCTCCGAGGACCATGAACTTTCCTCCTCCTCACCCTCATCTGACTCCTCATCCTCAGACTCAGTAGATCGTCCGGAAACCTCCTCATCAGGAATGTCAATGCATACAGGAGGAGCTGGGGGTTGGGAAGTCCGGCGTAGGAGGGGCACCATCAGTCATAAGTGCAGAGAAGTCAAGGCCCTAAGTCCGGAGCTGCTGTGCCTGTAACTGTCACCATATGTGGGGAGGAGGGATGAAAGATAAACTCAAGTTCTGCATCTTGTGTAGCTCGGTCTTCATGGAGCAACCTCCTCCTTGAGGCCAGGCAACCCACTAACTTCACGCTCTAATATTCTCCACCCTCAACTCAAGTTGCTGCAACGATCCCATACACTAATTGTCGTTTTTATGAGAGGCTGTCATTGAGGATTGCGAATAGGAGTAAGGGCTTGTTTTGATGAGAATTGGGGCAAGGGTCTTCAAGAGTTGGTCTACCTTGGCATTGGCATGCTAGAGCCAGGGAGACCATGCTTCGAGACGGTGGGAATGGCAACAAACGTCTGAACGTGGTGGACTGAGAGGTAGGCTCGGAGAAGAAGTGGAGGCCACTATAACCTGATGGAGTTGACGGAGTCTAGGGGTCAAAGTGCTCTACATCAATCAGGATCCTGAGCCTGAACCTACAGTGGGTAGCAACATCACTAATACGCGCCAAAATTTGATACGCTCAAATTACACTTTGAGAAATAGTGTAAGGCGGTCGATGTCAAATATAATAACCGAACAAGGTTGGGGTCGAATCCCACAGGGAATAGGTGTGAAAAGGTTACTCGAATAGTGTGTTGCTCGACTAAAGTCGTAATTCTATTCAGTTAATGGTAAGAAAAGTGTGAATTAATAGTAACAAGAGTATGGATTGAGTTTTTTTTGAAGTAACAACTAGTTGGAATATTGAGAGTGTAATTAATTGGGTTAAAGCAACCAAGGTTGTGTCCCCTTTAATGAAGTGTAATGCTATCGGTGTTAATATGATATATTTCTAATGGAAGGTCCTTTTGATATGCAATTGATGTCTAAATGACTACCCAATATTTCCCAATAGTTGGGTAGTATTTCCTCTTTATAATTTTCCCAAATGTAAAACAGTTGTAATTAATAACAATCAATATATGCCAAATAAAACCCACTTATTCCTAAGCGATTTTATTAAACAAGGTTTAAAGCCTTGAGTCTTTGATATTTACTTCTACCGAATTCTAACCCACTTTCCCAAGCAAAGAAAGAATTTAATGGCACTTTTTAATGTTTGCTACCACCAACAATAAATGAAGAATGAGAAGTAAATAAATATCAACCAACCATTATATATATATTCAGTGTTAAACACCCATTAAGATAACACCCATTTAGGGTCCATAACCTTAGTATTTAGAGTTAGCTACTCATACTACAATACAAAAGTAAGAGAATAATAAATGCCATAAAGCTTACAAAGTGAAGATTCTCGACCCAAAAGATGCCAAAAGTGAAGAATATTTAAGTCTTGGAATGTAGCTAAGAAACTAGACAAGATGAGCCCACAAAAGCCTAATAAATCTATTTATAGTGTACTGAAAATCGGGACAAAAAACGGACAAAATTTCCCTTTCAGGTCAGATATGCGACCGCATTTCTGCCGCAGCGAGAACATGCGGTTCGCATTTTGGACATCTTCATCGCAGATTGAATCCCTATGTTCCAGGCCTTCACCGCATTCTTGTTATGCGATCCGCATTGTAGGAATGCGATCGCATTTTCCGTCGCACTTTCTTCATTCAGCAGCCTTCATGGTTGGTTTGCGGTCTACTTTGCGGCTCGCAGACAGGTTCTGCGGTCGCAGATTGGACCGCATTCTTGACATTAAATTTTGCTCAGTAGTCTGTTGTGATCTGCGATCTCGGTGTTAATTATGCAGTCCGCATTATCATTATGCGACCGCATTTCTTCCTTTGCGATGTTGTTTTGCTCTTTTCTTGTCTTTTTGTAACTTTTTGCTTCCATTTCCATGCTCTTGGGTCTTTAAACCTCATGTACTGTAAAAACACTAAAATTACATAAATAAAGGAGATAATTGCATCTAAAATAAGCTAAAATCTAAGCAGTTAGTATTGAAATGTGCTAAAATTCCCCGGCACATCAGTATCCATATAAATTTGTTTCCAAAAAGTAATTTGGCAAAGAATCATCATACCAAATATATTTCTAGTGCAAGAAATGCATTTTATTTCTTTGCAATTCAAATGCTATGTTTCTACGATATATGAGTTCTATAAAAACATTGAAGCATTATATCAATCTCTCTTTGGAATATTTTGGCATGTTCTCCGGTTGTGTCCTTTTCTCCCGCATAATGCACGTGTAACTGTATTTCCTTCCCAACCTCCTATGCCTCTCTTCTTTTTAGGTCTTCGTGGTTTAATTTTTCCTTTTGGTGGCAGTACCACCTGCGAAGAGAAATGTTCTGGAATTTGCCATGTTGTTTCATCAGGGAAAGTATTTACTGGTATCTCATATGTTTTCAGCAAGTACTCTATGCTGTAGGAATCCGAGCAATACATGTATGAATCCATATGGAATTTTTGTATAACTGCCATTGCATGTGGACATGGAATATCGTCTAGCTAAAACCTCCCACAAGTGCAATTTTTTTCATGTAGGCGCACCACATTTCTTGTTTGTCCATCAATTACTAAATGTAAGAATTCAGTTGATGGCAACACCTAGTATAATTTTAATTAAGAAAAGTCATTAGCTATATGAAGTAATAGTATTTTTCAAATAATAATATTCAGTTGTTTAGTGAAATCACTAAGGTAAAAAAGTAAAACTACAGTACATGCAGTGTTTTTATGATTTTGAAAATGCATACCGTCATCGTCTATGATAAGATAGTATTATCTGATAATATTTTTTCATACTTTGCACCAATCTTCATAAATGATTCCAATGCATCCTTCCGATTGGTGTAATTCCATTTTCGAATCAATGTTGTCATAAAGTCAAGAAAATTCACAACTGGGATGTCTCTTGCGTGCTTATTTGCTGCATTTACTGATTCCGCAATATTCGATGTCATGGTCATGGTTCTATTTGCCTTGGAATGCGCCCGGGACCATTTATCATATCCAATATCCATCAGGTATGTTTTCACTCTACTATCAATAGCTTCTAACTCTGCCATATGCCTGTTGAATTCTTCAACAGTGTATGCTCTTGCTAACGCAAAGTATACTTCTTTGATTTGTTTTTGGCTCTTCCTAAAGTTTGTCTTTATGTTGTTCCACAAATGGAACATACATGCACAATGAGGGAGTTCTGGATAGACAATTGAAGTTGCTCTCCATACCATCATGCCTGTCTGATACAATGCACATTCCCTCTCTTTGTCCATAGGTTTCTCTGAACTGCACGAAGAACCACTCCCACGATGCATCATTTTCCAAATCAACAATTGCATATGCGAGGGGTAGAATTTGTCCTGTAAACCCAAAGAATAACATATCAATTACAACACACTATATTAATTTAGCATTTCATATAGTAGTATAGTCATAGGTAGGTGCAGGTGTGTAGCAACATAACTATATACTCTGTTGGTATACTTGTATACCATACTGGTATCATATTATATTTGAAAATCTTTTTTGTTTCTTTAACTGAATGTAATTGGATTGTACACACAATGTTAATTTAGTATTTCATATAGTAGTATAGTCATAGGTACGTGCAGGTATGTAGAAAAATAATTATATACTCTGTTGGGATACTTGTATACCATACTGGTATCATATAATATTTGAAAATATTTTTGTTTCTTTAACTGAATGTAATTGGATTGTATTCTTACCCTCTGCGTCTTGCGTGGAAGCCGTGAGTATGGTCCCTCTATATGTTGACTTTAAAAAACCTCCATCAACTACAACTGTTGGCCTACAATAGACCCATCCTCTAATCGATGCATATATAGCTATAAATACATACAAGAAGCTCCTATCTCCTTCAGTGTGTAGTCGTGTCACTGATCCTGGGTTAGCGTACTCTAACATATAAAGATATGTTGGCATTTTCTTGCATGACTCACTTGGTGTTCCTCTCAACAATTGCATTGCTTTTTCTTTTGATCTCCACGCTTGCATGTAGCTTAAGTCCATACCATATGCTTTTTGGATGTCTCTCTGGATATCTGTTGGTGTATATATGGTTTTCGGGTCAACAAGTTTATCTTGTACCACAGTTGCAACAAAAGCTGAGACAACTTGCTTTTGTGAACAAAATCTCTTATCAGTTAAACAACTGAGGACATAATTGAAATCCGTCACTTTGGAAAGATTTGATGCTCGCAGGCTTGATGCTTTAAGTCTCCAAGTGCATCTTTCATCCACGAATTCAAGGATATACCTGTTATAATACAAATACAGTTGTGTATCATGTTTTGTTGATAAACAACACATACAAAAATCCGTACAATTATATAGTCACATAGTATACTCTGTTGGTATACTTATATACTGTACCAGTATCATATTTTGCTGATAAAAAACATAGACAAAGCAGCAAAATCTATACTCACATAGTATGCTGATTTAGCATACATATATACTATATTGGTATTATGTTTTACTGATAATAACAAAGACAAACCAATACAGTTATATACTTGCATAGTATACTGATATACTTATATACTATACCAGTATCACTGATAAAAAATACAGACAAACCAATACAATTCCATACTCGCATAGTATACTGATTTGGCATACTTATATACTATATACGTACCACATAGTTTTTTACTTGAAAACATGCAGACGAACCTTCTTGGGCATGATTTATTAACCCGATACTGACATTTTTCTCTAACGGCATACTGTTTCATAACGAGAGGCAGTAGGTTCTTGTCTTTGTAAATTTGTCCTTTTTCAACATTTTGATGAAATTGATCAGTTATGATGTTTGCATCATCAAGTTGTAAAATGGCGTCATCTCCTTCTTGCACATCAAACATACTAATCATATCAGTGCTTTCAAATTGTGCAATTTCTGATGATATTGGAGCAACATCGAAACCGGAGGTGCTTGCAGCTATAGTGTTTATAGCAAACGACACACACAGGGGAAGTGTTGTCATCCCTGCACTTGATTTTTTCAATTCCATGTAAACACTAACACTCATATTACTGCAAATTGTATTTGGTGGATATCCTTGAGCAATAGCATACTGAATAACTATTGTGTTACTGTCCTTTTGCAGTTGCTTTGCAATTTCTCTGAGAAGTTGTTCAAATTTCCAATAGGTCTTTATTTGAATTGCATCAACATGAAAATTTATGAAATTATTGTTATCATCCCATTCTCCACTATGCTGCAGCAGAATTGGTATATTTTCCATGTTTCTGAAGTTATAATCACCTTTATGTCCAAAGTTGAATCTCAACAATGCAAATTTCTTCAGTGTTGATGTCAAATATTGAATTTCAGCAACAGATTTTTCGAAATCAAACCTCTAGATCTCCAGATCTCCAAACCGAGATTAGAATTTTCAGCTAAAAATTCAGAAGTTTGAGCACTAAACTTCTGTAATACTTATAATTTTTGAGATTCTGCTCTGCCAGCGAAAAGAAAATCCGAAAACAAGATGCAAATCAGCATCTTCGATATGTTTTTTCACACTTAGCGATCTTCAAATTAGGAAATGTCTGTGGAAATCTCAATTTTGTGCGCTTATTTTCTGAAATTTTGAGCAGCTTTTGGGTTTTCATAGTTAGGGCATTAAGCGTGGGGTAGTTATTTTGATATTCCCGTTTATTTATTAAATGGGTAGGGGATTGTAATTATTTAGTGGGTAGAATTATTTTATGGGTAGGCAGGGTAAATAGTTTCACTTTTATAGGTACTCCCGTCTTTTCCCCTAAATAGAAGATGGACTCCATTAATCACACTTAGTAAGTGTTTCATTAACAACTTCCATTTCATTTCCATTAGCAGCATAAATCATAATTATCAAAATATTACAAGTTTTATAAATCTTTGCCAAACATCATTATTTCTACTTTAATTCCAATACCCGGCACTACCCACAACCTGTCTACGGAGCCTCTAAATACAACTAAAGAGTAATGTAATATGGAAATGCCGGTAACAAGGCTCCGGCTATACCTCAAATACAAAGTACATGATAAACAGATGAAACAGGATCCCGAAACGAAGTGGGGCTCACCAAGTAAGCTGAAAGGATGATGCAGCACTACCTGCGATCAACACTGCCTGCTATAGAAACACATACATCCATTTAAAGACGTAGCGCCCCCGGCAAAAGGGACGTTAGTGCCATCGAATAGCACTAGTATGTATAACTAAACACCATCTAGTTAGAAAGCACTTTCATACAAGAATAAGAAATCACAAGTATAACTCAAAACTTTAAAAGATTACCACATTATCAAATAAAAGAATCATACAACTTTCACATCATTTTTCCATAGCTTTTAGTTTGGGGAATTTCACACTATTCATCATTTGTTCACAATACCACTGCTATCTTGAGCGGAGTCCGATCTCGACCCGATCGGCTAGGTTGCCTCATTTGAGACATATACTTCAATCACAATCTCATTTTCCCCTTTTTCTCGAATTCATTCACAATACCACCGCTATCTTGAGCGGAGTCCAATCTCGGCCCGATCGGCTAGGCCGCCTTTCTAAAGCATTGTTCCCTTCTCATTAATCAATTCGTTTCACATATTTCATTTCATAGGCACCTGGAGCAACAACTTATCACATCATTCTTGGTACTAGGCCGTATTTTTACATCGTTCCCAATTTCAATATTAGCTTTGCCATTTAGGACAGTAGGTGCATACAAGAGCAATTTAAATTGTAAGCATGGATAAGACTTCATGTCACGACTCCAGTTCGCCCTCCGTGAACATGTCGTGATGGCACCTAGTCCCTACGACTAGGTAAGCCTAACAATGCGGAAATAACATAAATTGCGGAAACAAATAATTAAACTAAACAAACTAGAAGGGTAACTGTATATAAATGCTGCTCGACATATACAACCCAAATAATGCGGAAGTCTACAATGTCATCCCAAAACCCGGAAACTCACGGGAACACACGCTAACGGGAATTAATACACGGCTCTAACTCCAGAATGTGTAAAGCAAAAGTACGAAAGGAAAAGCTAACTTCTAAAGCCAGAATAAGATAGAGACTCCTGGTCTGCGGACACGGCAGATGTGCCTCGAAGTCTCTGCTAGATCTCTCCGCATCGAGAGTGATACGCCTAGGATGAAGTACCCGGATCTGCACATGAAAACATGCGCAGAAGCTGCATGAGTACACCACGGCGGTACTCA
>NW_017673220.1:19238-37228 GCF_001879085.1 Nicotiana attenuata
CCTTCTAGCTACGAGAGTACACCAGGATATCATCAATGAATACAATAACAAACGAGTCGAGATAAGGCCGAAACACGCTATATATCAAATGCATGAACGCTACTGGGGAATTGGTCAGCCCAAAAGATATCACAAGGAACTCATAATGACTGTATCGGGTCCTGAAAGTAGTCTTAAGAATGTCTGAGTTCCTAATCTTCAAGTGGTGATACCCTGAGCTGAGATCAATCTTGGAGAACACTCTCGCTCCCTGAAGCTGGTCAAATAAATCATCAATACGAGGCAAAGGATACTTGTTCTTGATTGTGACTTTGTTCAACTGCCTGTAATCAATGCACATTCTCACAGAGCTGTCTTTATTCTTCACAAATAGAACAGGCGCACCCCAAGGTGACAAACTAGGTCGAATAAACCCCTTATCAAGGAGTTCAGCTGCTCCATCAATTCCTTCAACTCCGCTGGTGCCATACGATATGGTGGAATAGAAATGGGCTGAGTGCCCGCCACCAAATCAATACTGAAGTCAATTTCCTTGTCTGGCGGCATGCCCGGCAGGTCTGGAGGAAACACATCCGGGAAATCTTGCACCACTGGAATTGAATTAATAGTAGGAGGCTCTGCACTGACATCCCTAACAAAGGCCAAATAAGAAAGACAACCCTTCTCAACCATCCGCCGGGCGTTCAAGAACGAAATCATTCTACTGGGAACTTAATCCGACGAACCTCGCCACACAATCCGTGGCACCACTAACATAGCAAACGTCACCGTCCTAGCGTGACAGTCCAGAATAGCATGACACAGAGATGACCAATCCATGCCCAATATCACATAAAAATCAACCATACTAAGCATCAGAAGGTCTACTCGGGTCTCCAAACCCCCAATAGACACCACATAAGACCGATATACGCGGTCCACAATAATCATATTGCCCACATGAGTAGATACATGAACAGATAAAACAAGAGACTAGCGGGGAGTATCAAAAAAATGAGAAAAATATGATGACGCATATGAAAAGTGGAACCAGGATCAAATAATACATAAGCATCCCTGTGGCAAACTGAGACAATACCTGTGATCAGAGCATCTGAAGCTATAGCATCTGGTCTGGCGTCCATAGAAACGAGCCTGACGACGAGGATACTACCTCCACATATGCCCCAACTCCTCTGCTGAGGCGGACCCCCATGACGACGAGGATACTGCCTCCATATATGCCCCAACTCCCCATACTCAAAACAACCCCCTGGTGCTGGTGACGAGGACTAAAGGGAACCCCTAGCACCAGGATAACTAGTAGAAGAACCTAGCATGAAGGAGCCCTAAACTGATAGAGTACGGGACAAACTATGGGCTAGGAGGGCACTATATGATGAATGGCCCTGATGAGAACTGTGAGAACCATGGCCCGATGATGCCCCGCGGTGAACTGGGCGAGCTGACTGAGCATGTCTGAATGGACGGCCTCTTCCGTGCTGGAACTGACCTCCATGAGGAGCACCCCCAAAACTACCAGATCCACGAGGCCTTTTGGCCTCCCTCTCCACTCTCTCCTGACGGCGAATTGACTCTATGTCCCGAGCAATGTCAAAAACCTTCTCAAAAGAAGCACCAGACACCCTCTCTCTAGTCATATGAATCCGCAGCTGGTATGTGAGGTCATTAACGAACCTCCTGATCCTCTCCCTGTTGGTGGGAACCACCAAGATAGCATGACGGACCAACTCAGAAAATCTCATCTCGTACTGCATCATAGTCATATCATCCTGAGGCAACTGCTCGAATTGCCTGCGCAATTCCTCTCTGCAGGACTGCGGCACATACTTCTCCAGGAAGAGAACGGAGAACTGCTGCCAGGTAAGGGGCGCTGCACCAACAGGCCTACGCCTCTCATAAGCATCCCACCAAGTAAAGGCAGCTCCCGAGAACTGAAAGGTAGTGAACGAGACCCCACTGGTCTTCGGGATACCTGCTGTACGGAGAATCCTCTAACACTTGTCCAAGAAACCCTAGGCATCCTCGCCTTCGGTACCACTGAAAGTCGGAGGCTGAAGTCTGCCAAACCTCTCCAGTCTACGCTGCTCGTCATCAGGCATGACTGGTACCAAATAATCCTGGCAGGTGCAACCAGCTGGGCTGGTGGTGCCTCCGGTGTCTGAAGTCCCTGAACAACCTGCTCGGGTGTACGGGCGGCGGGAGTCTAAGTGCCTCCCCCGGCCTAGGAAGTAGCTGCTGTAGTAGGAACAACGATCGCCTGAGCAAGACTGGTGCACACAGTCATAATCTAAGCTAAGGTCTCCTGAAGACCTAGGATAACAATAGGCACAACCGGTGTCTGGGCTGGTCCCGCTGGAGCATCCACAATTGGGACCTGATCATGAACTGGGGCGGCTGGTGGATCTGTAGGTACTACCCTAGCAGCTGTGCGAGCTACACCCCGGCACCTACCACGGCCTCAACCGCGACCTCGGCCTCTCGCGGCCCCAAATGGTGGTACTTGTGGCCGTCCGTCTTGACTGGTAGGACGTGTCCTCACCATCTATGAGAGAATAGAATAATAGAAGTTTAGTCACCAAAATCAATAGATTCGCACGAGAAGAATTCAAGAATGTGAAGTTTTCCTAAAGGTTCTGTAGCCTCTTGAATATAACTAGAGACGTCTCCGTACTGATCCGCAAGACTCTACTAAACCCTCTCATGACTCGTGAGACCTATGTAACCTAGGCTTTGATACTAACTTGTCACGACCCAAACTACCATGTCGTGATGGCGCCTATCGTGGTACTAGGCAAGCCGACTCTTTACCAAAAATGACACGATATTTAATTTTCAAGATAATTCAGGCTATTTAATAATAATGCTTCATAAAGAAATTCTAAACAACAGTGCGAAAAGAAAAGCCCCACATCGGGGTGTCACTAGTCATGAGCATCTACTACAATTTGTCAAAAAATACTGAGACTAACACAGTCTGGAAAATAGCTACAAACACCTATAGGAAGAAATGAGGGAGAAGAGTAGGGAGGTGATCGCCAACAGCTACCTTGCTAACTCCGAGAAGATCTACAGCTGGAATAGTCAACAGCCGCTACCGGGTCCTGATACGCTTGGATCTGCATGCAAGGTGCAGGGAGTAACGTGAGTACGCCAACTCAGTAAGTAACAAAAGTAAATAAAGGCTGAGCAGTAGCGATGAGCAATAAAACATTCAAAGTTCATTCTCAGTAAAATACAATAGGCTTTTAAAATAAGGGTTAGAATCAAATCATCTCGTTTAAACCCAGTTCTAGTAAAATCATTTGAATATATTTTCCAACAGTTTTCAAACAGAGGCTCAATGCAAAGGTGAGCAAAATGGTAAAAATCATAAACAGTCCCTCGGGCGAAACATCACTCATATACAGCCCCTCGGGCAAACCTCACAGTCACTCGTATACAACCCCTCGGGCATACCTCACAATCACTCGTAAACAACCCCTCGGGCATACTTCACCATCACTCAAGCCTCCCAGTCACTCAGCACTCAGCACTCGCACTCAGTAGGTACCTGCGCTCACTGGGGGTGTGCAGACTCCGGAGGGGTTCCTTCAGCCCAAGCGCTATGACAAGCCAACTCGAGGCATAAATTAATCAGGCCCTCAGCCTATATCAAAACTTGCTGTAGTATGCAGCCCGATCCCATAAATATCCTCACAAATCAGGCCCTCGGCCTCACTCAGTCATAAACCTCTCAAGCCACTCGGGCTCTCTGTAAAAACAGGGTACTCAGCCCAAACCAGCATTTATATGCATTAAAACGGAGTAATAAAGACTGAGTTATGAAATCAATAAGTATAATATGATTAAGTATATATTTTCAATCGAAAACAATGAGAGGATAGCAAGAAAAAGGCCCCTCAGGGTCCAAACAGCTCTGGCACAAGGCCTAAACATGGCATTCAGCCCAATTTACCGAAACTCTTTCTAAAACACATAAGTATCATATAGTTTCAACCAAATACGCAACTTTATAGTTGCTACGGGACAAACCAAGTCACAATCCCCTACGGGGCACGCCCACACGCCTGTCACCTAGCAAGTGCGTCACCTCAAAATATTAAAACGATACGAAATCCGGGGTTTCATATCCTCAGGACTAGATTTACTATCGTTACTTACCTCAAGCCGATCAAAATCCTACTCTGCGATGCCTTGCCTCTCGAACCGGCCTCAAAATGCCTCGAATCTAGCCAAAACAATTCGATACGATCAACACGAGCCAAAGGAATCAATCCCATAAGAAAATGCTAAGCTTTAGGTCAAAAGTCAACAAGTCAACTCAAAAGTCGGGCCCCGGGTCCACGTCTCGAAATCCGACAAAAGTTGCAAAATCTTACAACCCATTCGACTATGAGACTAACCATACTAGTTTCACTCAAATGCGACTTCGAATCGGCTTTCAAATCCCAAGAATTCATTTTATGAAACTCCACCAATTTTCCCCAAATTCCATCCCAAATCACAAATAGAATGATGAATTCAATGATATATTAATGAATAATAGCCAAAACCGAGATAGAATCACTTACCCTGATGAATTTCTTGAAAAACTCTCGAATAATCGCCTTAAACCGAGCTCCCCAAGTCCATGATGTGAAATAAAACCCTAAGCCTCGCTTGTATAGTGCTCTCTGAACCTTCACTATGCGGTCCGCGAAATTCTGCCGCGGCTGCAGGTCCTAAGCCATTTTCCTTCTGCGGTCCGCATAAAACTCACTGCGGCCGCACACCCCTCACCGCAGCCCGCACAATTTTGTCACGGCCGCATAACACCTCCGCGGTCCGCACCAGTTTTGTGTAGTCCGCACTTCCAAGACCAGAGACCAGATACCAGAGATCTGCCAACTTCCAAAGCCAACCAATGATCCGATAACCACCCGAAACTCACCCGAGGCCCTCACGACCTCAACGAAGCAACACATCCCATAACATCATTCAAACTTAGTCGAACCTTCAGATCACCCAAAACAGCATCAAAACACCAAATTACCCTCGAATTCATGCCTAAGAACTTCTAAACTTCCAAATTCCGCAAATGACGCCGAAACTTGTCAATTCATGTCCGAATGACCTCAAATTTTGCATATAAGTCAAGTATGATGCCACGAACCTATTCCAACTCCCATAATTCCATTCCAACCCCGATATAAAATTTTCCACTGCTGACCGAAATCGCCAAATTTCCAACTTTCGCTAATTCAAGCCTAATTCCATCACGGACCTCCAAATCACATTCCGGACGCGCTCCTAAGTCAAAAATCACCTAGCGGAGCTAACGGAACCATCAAAATTCACATCCGAGATCATTTACACATAAGTCAACATCCGGTTGACTTTTCCAACTTAAACTTCTAAATAGGAGACTAAGTGTCTCATTCCACTCCAAAACCACTCTAGGACCCGAACCAACCAACTCGATACGATAAAATACAGTTGAAGAACACAAAAGGAAGTAGAAATGGGGGAAACGGGGCTATAACTCATGAAACGACTGGCCGGGTCGTTACACGCCCACACACCCGTCACCTAGCATGTGCATCACATCCAAACCAATCACACAACACATAAATCACAGGTTTCATACTCTCGGAACAAGATTTAGAACTATTACTTACCTCAATCCGAGCCAAAACTCTACTCCAATATGCCTTTGCTTCGCAAATCGACCTCCAAATGTCTCGAATCTAGCCACAAGCAGTACAATACAATCAATACGGGCTAAGGGAATCAATTCCACAAGAAAACAACTAATTATAAGTCAAAATCCGAAATCGGTTAATAGTCGGTCCCCGGGACCACGTCTCGAAATCCAACAAGAGTCGCAAAACCTGAAAGCCCATTCAATCACGAGTCTAGTCATACCAAATTCATAAAAATCCGACACCAAATCGACACTCAAATCCCTAAAATCAACTCTCCAAATACGTAGCCTCAAACCCCAAAGTACACCTAAAAAACACACCAACTAGGTGAAAAATCAATGGAAAAACATAATTATTGAAGAAATTTAACCACAAGTGACTTACCTCAAGAATCCGTTCGAAATCTCTCTCAAAAATCGCCCAATTCCGAGTTCAAAATGTTAAAAAGAAGCCAAAATCGCGAACCCTAGCATTTATATGTTCTACCCAGTCAAATCGCACCCGCGGTCCCAAAATCCGCTTCTATGGTCCCGCTTTTAGAGTGAAAACTCCGCTTCTGCGGAAGTCACTTGATTCCCCAGCTACTGCACCTGTGCGCACCTATCCGCTTCTGCGCAACACGATCGCATTTGCGGCCTTATAGGTGCGGAAAGAACCTCGCACCTGCGACCTCTGCCATTCCATTCCTGGTCCGCTTCTACGGGCTCGCACCTGCGGTTCCC
Source organism: Nicotiana attenuata (assembly GCF_001879085.1). Lineage (NCBI taxonomy): Eukaryota > Viridiplantae > Streptophyta > Magnoliopsida > Solanales > Solanaceae > Nicotiana > Nicotiana attenuata. The sequence goes on from NW_017673220.1 coordinate 25,648, forward strand.
ATTCCGCACGTGCAATTTCACCAGCTGTGCTCAACTTCACAGGCTCTTCAACTTCAAACTTTGATCCGTTAACCACCCAATATCAACCCGAGGCCCCCGAGACTTCAGCCAAACATACCAACAAGTCTTAAAACAACATACAAACTTAGTCGAGCCTTCAAACCACCTCAAACAACATCAAAAACACGAATCACGCATAGATTCAAGCATATTAAACTTTAAAATTTCCAACTTCTACAAATGATGTCGAAACCTATCAAATCATGTCTGATTGACCTCAAATTTTGCACACAAGTCACAAATGACACCACAAACCTACTCCAACTTCCGAAATCCCAATCCGACCCCGATATAAAAAAGTCCACTGCCGGTCAAACTTCCAAAAATTAAAGTTTCGCCATTTCAACCCTAATTCCATTACGGGCCTCCAAATCACAATTCGTACATGCTCATAAGTCCGAAAGCACCCAACGTAGCTAAAAGAGCCATCAAAATTCAAATACGGGGTCATTTACCCATAAGTTACCATTTGGTCAACTTTTCCAACTTAAGCTTTCCATTATAAGATAAGTGTCTCAATTTTCCGAAATCTCTCCGGACCCGACCAACTAAACCGGTAAGTCATATAACAAACTGTAAAGCACATAGGGAGCAGAAAATGGGGGAACGTGGCTACAACTTTCAAACCGACTGGCCGGGTCATTCCAAAAAGCTTTATACATAATTTTATGAATACAACGATTGTATTCTATACATAATTACATGATCTGCACTGTAAATAGAGTTTATATGACAATAAACACCTAAATACATTAATAAACTACACTCAAAATACTCATGTCACGACCCAAAAACCACATGTAGTGATTGCACCTAACTCAACCCGCTAGGTAAGCCAACTAACAGAAAATACAACTCAACTGAGATTATAAGAAAATAGAGAATAGATGACTGAACATTTACAAATTTACCCAAGACCTGGTAGTACGACTCATGAGCTTCTAAGACTTGGAATTTACAAAGCTGGTACGAACAAATACACGTCATGTCTGAAAGATACATAAACAGAATAGTAAAACCTAAGCTACCAAGGACAAGAGGCGGCAATATCTGGAATGCACGAACATCTTCAGAATCAGCACCCTAGATCACCAGCAACTCTGCTGCAGAAATCTGTACACATCGTACATGAGTGTAGTATCAGTACAACTGACCCCATGTACTGGTAAGTATATTGTCTAACCTCGTCGAAGTAGTGACGAGGCATTAAGTTAAAAGATGCTTAATTTTATAACCTGTACATTAGATTAACAGTCAAAGCAGTTCAAATCATAACAGATAAAAGTATCGTATACAACTTGGCGAGACAATCAACAATTACTAAAAGAAATCACAATAGAAGATTTACAATCTTTCCTGGTATGAGAAGTATATCCAAGATATCAAGTCATACAACATGGTAACACCCTTCGTGCTTCTATTTCTGCCTCACCATATATATATATATATATATAAATAAAATTTTATGACAAATCAATTAGCACGGCAAATGCTAAAAGTCAAACTTGGTCAATTCTTCGAACTTAGAACGTAAATCTTGAAGTTCATTCTTCCAAAATCGATTCTGGATAACTTGAAAACCAGCACCGACGATTTAAGCAAGTCGTAAAACATCATGCGGAGATACTCGAGCCCTCAAGATACCGTGCAAAGTGAAGATTCCCAAAACTACCAGTCGGGTCATTACATCCTCCACCACCTAAACACACGTTCGTCCTCAAACGTGCTAGGAGTCGTTCCAAAGCTATCAAATCACAGTGTAACCTTACTACGCATAAACCCGGGGGTGATCCCATGTCACCCTGATCCACATAAGCCCGCCAACACAACATAATTAGAGATCCTTATTTCAACCTTGGTCCTTAAACCTTAGAACTCAATCTCTATCATCCAGAATTCATTACAAGACCCGAATCCCACAGTCACACACGATATAAGTCTGAACACGTTGTATCAAGTCACAACCATAACACAATATGTAATCACATGATATACCCCATCACTTCGACACTCACAGTAGGAACTGCTGACCACCATTACTGCCCAAAAACAAATTCGATGCTGATAGCAAACCTCATATCGATTAGAACCTCGTTCGAAACCTTCATACTCTACCGATGATGAAAGAAGCACGCACATATGCTTAACCACCCTTCTGATCAATAAGTCAAGAACTCACTCGTCCGAACAGGGCCATTGTCCGAATCCCCAACAAAATATAGTTTTCCTCTTCCAAACCTTCCTCATCCCAATACAATAGCACAAGTCTCGGGTCTAGATACCACATCTCAGCCAATCCAAGCAGCCACACCGACACGTATCAATAATTATCATATGGAGCCCCTCACAATCCGGTTCCGAACACTAACTAGTAATAATTCAGACAGGACAGATAACAGTAAGAAAACGAAATAAGAAGACTACTAAGCAAGTTAAGCATGCAGGAAAATTTTAACATTTCACTATGAGCTATTTTCAACAAGGTGAAAGCAAAATACACGAAATAAGAGTAAGGAGTCACATTTCATCACTGTACCGTTGCGGCGTGCAACCCGATCCCATCATATCAATCCATATAGGGTACCCATCAAGCCATAATACTCGAGCTCACTGATCACATGTGCGTGAATATCAAGCACAACCGAGTGCACAAAAATATAACTGTGGGAAAATCATTAGGAACAAACAATACTGAGAAAGACAAGCAACTATGGTGCAATAAGCAAATCAACATCACAAGGGCCACCTAGCCCATAGTGCCACAAGGCCTAAACTGAATCACAATATGCGTGCGAAGAATCATGTAACCCTCACAACCCGTCATAGCATAAAAGATAAACATACAACATAAATCAAGGCGCAAATGACATCCACTCCGCCCGATGATATACATGTGATAACAACTGCGCAAGAACAAGCAAATCCGATCCGATACAGAATACACATTCTCATTAGGCTCAAAAGCAACTCCCAACCAATTTCCGATCATCCCCAACTTGTAATTAACCTTCTAAAAAACCGTAGCAATCTTTCCATAACACCTATCGTCAACCATCCAATCCTCAACATTTCTTCACAGCTCGCAATCCAGGAATAGTCTGCCAATTTAGTCTCTTAGCCTCACGAATACCTGAATTCTTCATACCCAATCTCAACACCGCTACTCAAATGGCTGACACGTAACTCATATTCCATCATCTCACCCAAAAAAACACCCATAAGTCAAAATTCAATATACCTGCCAACAGGCGCTCCGGTGGAAACACATAGTGCCAGCAAAACCTTAAACACCCGAAATCGTCTGTGCCATCAAGAACTCATATCCTTCCCTCTGAAACTATCTGCAACCTTGTACATGCAAGTTTTCAACCCCATACGGCGCTTCGCCTCTAACATGCTAACTCGCAACAATACGAAATTCTCATAGTCAACTCTGAACCATAAGCAAATTGAACACCTCATCATCCGAGAATCTTTCATTTAACTCAATCCAGGATAACACCAGCACACGCAATATAGCTTCTATATCCGTAGAAAACATCGACTCTGACCGTGGTCATAACCATGATAAATTCTTCGGAACTCAATAACACATAATCGAGTAATCAGAATCAGTCGCCTCTAACCCAACCGAGTCACGCAGACTGCCAACCCGAATGTAACAAAATCCGATATGACCGCCCTGAGGGAACTTCCTGGGAATTCGAAGCCATTTCTTGCATCACCCCAACATTGACATGTAGACCTTACTTGACAAGGAAATACCGCTAATCCGATTACCATTTGCTACCATTTTCAAGCCTGCCCGTAGACAAATTCAAAAGTCCTTAGAGGCTACATAAGACTTGGAACTCGCCAGAACCTTCTCGATAACCACTCATCTTACTTTGATCTGCAATACACAGCTAATACGCATCGAGCAACCCGTGCTTCACCAGCATAAGCCCATTTAAAAGAATAACCAAGCAATCTCTGCCTGGAAACTGATATGGCCTATGATCCTACAATTTGATCGTCATTAGCAGACTCCACCAGTTAGCTCGAAGCCATAGAACACCTCATCGGCAACCCAAAGTACCATATCTTCACAGCATGCTCCGATCTTGCATGACTATTTAGTTGAATGCTTCAAAAATTCATTCAATACTGATCACAGAAGACCCCGAAGACTCTGCCAAATGCTTACCCATCATACAAAATAGTCAAACAACTTCCCCAAATGCTCTGAAATGATAACATATGCACTCCACCAAATGGAAACCTCATACGAGACACACGATCCAAACTCATCATGTAGGAGACTGCCCACCGATTTTACTCAAATCGACACCTTGCCATGAACCCACCTTAATCATAATAGCCTGGCCACCAGCCAATCTTCCCAAATCTGTGCTTACCAACTAGACATATGAACCCGCCTCATACCATAAATGAACGACTACAAGATTTAACACTGCATCCGTTTTTTAGGCAAGTCAACACATCGCAATGATAATCAAACATCCATAGCCCATCGTAATCCATCTGCAACATCACCGATCATCGGCACATAGCGAATAATGAGCGCACAACATCACTTATGAGCGATCGGGAAGAGAAAAAGTCATAGATTTCAAGCTGAAACAAGGCTGCACGATAAGGAAAGAAGAAAGGGAATTTTTTCCAAAATGCCCTGTAGCCTCCCGAAGATAGGTATGACGTCATCATACCGATTCGCAGGACTCTACTAGACAATTGATCATGACTCGTAGAACCTACGAACCTAGTGCTCTGATACCACCTTGTCACGACCCAAAAACCACAAGTCGTGATGGCACCTTACTCAACCCGCTAGGTAAGCCAACTAACAGAAAATACAACTCAACACAGATTATAAGAAAATAGAGAATAGATGACTGAACATTTACAAATTTACCCAAGACCTGGTAGTACGACTCATGAGCATCTAAGACTTGGAATTTACAAAGCTGGTACGAACAAATACACGTTATGTCTTAAAGATACATAAACAGAATAGCAAAACCTAAGTTACCAAGGACAAGAGGCGGCTATATCCGGAATGCGCGAACATCTTCAGAATCAGCATCCGACATCACCAACAGCTCTGCTCCAGAAATCTCTACACATTGTACAGAAGTGTAGTATCAGTACAACCGACCCCATGTACTGGTAAGTATTTTGTCTAACCTCGTCAAAGTAGTGATGAGGCTTTTAGTTAAAAGATTTTTATTGTTATAACATGTACATTAGATTAACAGTAAAAGCAGTTCAAAGCATAACGGATAAAAGTATCGTATACAACTCGGCGAGACATTCAACAATTACTAAAAGGAATCAGAATACAAGTTTTACAATCTTTCCTGGTATGAGAAGTATATCCAAGATATCAAGTCTTCTATCTCTGCCTCACCATATATATATATATATAATTTTTTTGACAAATCAATTAGCACGGCAGCACCCTTCGGGTGTTCAACTCATCCTCCCAAATGTACGAGTAACAGAACCAACTAGATGATAGAAATATCAATAACAAGAATTACAAAGTAGGAAATACGCAAGTAACAACAATGGGCAAAGATACACATGTGGGCAATAGTAAAAGACTAAGCGGAAAGCACGTGAGCAATAACAACAATTGGAAAACAAGAAATATCAACTTCAATTAACTAGCGTATTGGAGGCCTAAGTACAAATATAACAAATAAGATGGAAATACATGATCTTTACAAGTTGACAAGTAAGGGCATGAATGGCTAACATGGTGGAAGGCTTATACTAAGTGCTACAGAATAGATACCACATTAGTATAATTATAAATGCATGAAATAGGCAGTGTATTTGAAAGTTAAGCAAGTAGAAGGTATGAGCAACATAACAACAATTGAAATAGAGATCAATGACAGAACAATAGCAGCAAGTCACATCAGGTCTATAATTATGACAATAACAGTCCAAGGTAAAGACATGAACGTATACATGGAAAACTAATATCAAACATTATGCATGTCTATCATCCTCGCCTGCACGAAAACACCCATCGTGGCATGAACTCACAATAACATACAATCATAACAATATAAATGAAATGACGTGGCATCACCCTTCGTGCTTTTACTCTCAATAACACGTCACGACATCACCCTTCGTGCTTTTACTCTCAATAACACGGCACGACATCACCCTTCGTGCTTTACACTCTTCCTCGCATGATAATGAATATAAAATGGCATGGCATCACCCTTCGTGCTATACACTATTCCTCACATGATAATGAATATAAAATGGCACGGCATCACCCTTCGTGCTTTACACTCTTCCTTACCAAGCATATGAATATCAATAAAATGGCAAGGCATGAAGTATAAATAACATTGAGGAGAGTATTCAAACAAATATTCCAAACAAATTCTCAATCACTGATTTCCAAGCCAACAATGATTGAATGAACCCTCAAGGGCCATATAATTCAAGTACTTCCACAAATCCCACAATTTATCAACAACACAAGTATGCAATCTAGTATCTCAAAATATCGGCCGTCGCAACGTATTTATCATTATGCATAGAGATGACCGAATTAGACACATCAATATATTCTCAGAATTCCATCAAATTTGATCAAGTTATATTAGGTTAAGTCTCGATTCTAACATTTAATACTACGTTCTTAATATCTAGAATTCAAGTGAGGCATGAAGCAAGAAGGTTATGTAATTCTACAAGACACAATTATAATATAATCTACCCCCGAGCATGATTGACCCTGGCACATACATATACGCTCGTCACCTCATATATGTATTACCTCCGCATGTAGCAAACAATGACAAATAGGAGGAGAAACTCCCTCAACAAAGCTAGGCAAAACACTTACCTTAATTCGGCTAACTCAACACTCAATTTTTTGCTTTTCCTTTACAAATTCATCTCCGCTCAGCTCAATCTAGCCAAAGACGACTTGAATACATCACACAATGGAAGAGGAAACAATTTCAACTTATAAAGCTATGATTTTTATTCAATTTTTAAAAAGTCAACAAAAGTCAAACCCCGGGCTTGTATGGTCAAAACCTGGGTCCAAAGGTAGGACTTGACTACCTATAGCTTCACGAGTCCAAATATGTGTTTTGTTTTCAAATCCGAGTCCTATTCGACTCCCAACTCCCAAATTTTCATTTTTCAAAACATTGACAAAATCCCCATGTCACGACCCAAACCGATGGGCTGCGACGGGCACCCGGTACCTTACTCAGCGAAGTACCAAGATAGAGTATCTCTCATATCATTCTATTATAGGTAAATGAATCGGAGTAAATGATGAGGAAATACAAACTTATACATATGAAGAACGGGCCTATAAGGCCGGCATGATTCTTTATATACTCGCAACATAGGCCGACAAGGCCATACAAGCATCCGTGTACATGGCATTTGTCTACAAGCCTCTAAGAATACATAATATTACAAAGGGCGGGACAGTGCCCCGCCATACTAATCGATACATGTACTAATCATACTGACCAAATAAGCAACTTCGGAGCAAATGGAGCGCACCAACACCTTCTACTGAGCTGATAGCCTACTTGGAGGACTCTCGACCTATCTATCAAGACATGCATGCATGAAACGCAGCGTCCCCATGCAAAGGGGACGTCAGTACAAATAATGTACCGAGTATGTAAGGCACATAAATAAGTATATTACAGACGTGGAAGGAAATATAGATTAAATGACTCAACCTGTAAGTCTGGATAACTCTGTAAATCATGAAATACTTTTAGTGTCATGCATATGCATATGAATGTCATTTCGTGCATAGGTACATCTGTTCATAACATCATCAACCCTCTAAGGGCATCCCATCATATCATCTCGGCCACTGTGGGCAAATCATCAACGTATACCAGCTGATCAGGTGGTGGTGCGTATATAACGCCGTAACCTTTTCCAATATCCCATAAAATATAATATACATATATACGCGTATATAACGCCATCTAGTCATGGGTCAACGTACATGTATAAATGCATGAAATGCATATGAAATACGTCAATAAGATTTTCTCGGAATGCCATAAAAATCAATATGCCTTTTGGATAAACTTTATCAAATACGTATTTTTCTGAGACCCATGAACAGACGATATAATAATAATTCACATGGGGAATCAAGAATATAGACGCCCCTAGTATTTCTATGAATAGAGTCATTTATGAAAGTTGCGTATTTTGCTCGTTTCATTTGTATTATTCGGATCATGTGAAAAAGAAGGAAGGGAAAGCCTTAACATACCTGAGCCGATTCTCTTGAAGGAAGTACAAATATTTCTCAACACCGAGGAAAGACTGTCCATTCTTTTATTATCAGTAAAAGATAGGCAAGTTGCACAAGAAATAGTAGAATATGAAGAAGGTCCCAGAATGTAGCACTACATATTCTAGCTGCTGGAAACCGGCACCAGTGAACAATCGCTACTCTCTATTACTCAACAGCAAAAAAATTGCACTCACTTTCTTTATATATAGAAATCCACCAAGAACTATGAAACATGTTTAATCAAGGAGTGCAGTAAAAGAGGTTCATTTTGATCAAAAAGTTATTAGAATATTAGTTCAAACCACATCAGCATGTGCTTCCTTACCATTAGCATAAGTGTATCTCTACTAACTACTATAGTTGTTATATATATATATATATATATATTCTAGTTACTTTGTAGAAAGCCACATTATTTAATTGACTTAAGAGTCATTTGTGTGGTTTGTGGCTTGCTTCCACGTTTTTGGCTATCAAGCCTATCCAAAACTTGATTAAACTTCCACAAATCCCTTAATTATTTAGGTAATTTTTTCATTACCCAATAATTAATCAATTAACCACATAATTTAGAATAAATAATATTACATAGGGCGGGAAAGGGTCCCGCTATTCTAATCGATACATGTACTAATCATACTGACCAAATAAGCAACTCCGGAGCAAATGGACCGCGCCAACACCTTCTACTGAGCTGATAGCCTACTTGGAGGACTCTCGACCTATCAATCAAGACATGCGGGCATGAAACGCAGCGTTCCCATGCAAAGGGGACGTCAGTACGAATAATGTACCGAGTATGTAAGGCACATAAATAAGTATATTACAGAAGTGGAAGGAAATATAGAGTAAATGACTCAACTTGTAAGTCTGGATAACTCTGTAAATCATGAAATACTTTTAGTGTCATGCATATGCATATGAATGTCATTTCGTGCATAGGTACATCTGTTCATAACATCATCAACCCTCTGAGGGCATCCCATCATATCATCTCGGCCACTGTGGGCAAATCATCAACGTATACCAGCTGATCAGGTGGTGGTGCGTATATAACGCCGTAACCTTTTCCCATATCCCATAAAATATAATATACATATATACGCGTATATAACGCCATCTAGTCATGGGTGAACGTACATGTATAAATGCATGAAATGCATATGAAATACGTCAATAAGATTTTCTCGGAATGCCATTAAAATTAATATGCCTTTTGGATAAACTTTATCAAATACGTATTTTTCTGAGACCCATGAACAGACGATATAATAATAATTCACATGGGGAATCAAGAATATAGACACCCCTAGTATTTCTACGAGTAGAGTCATTTATGAAAGTTGCGTATTTTGCTCGTTTCATTTGTATTATTCGGATCGTGCGAAAAAGAAGGAAGGGATAACCTTAACATACCTGAGCCGATTCTCTTGAAGGAAGTACAAATATTTCTCAACACCGAGGCAAGACTGTCCATTCATTTATTATCAGTAAAAGATAGGCAAGTTGCACGACAAATAGTAGAATATGAAGAAGGTCCCAGAATGTAGCACTACATATTCTAGCTGCTGGAAACCGGCACCAGTGAACAATTGCTACTCTCTATTACTCAACAGCAAAATTGCACTCACTTTCTTTATATATAGAAAACCACCAAGAACTATGAAACATGTTTAATCAAGGAGTGCAGTAAAAGAGGATCATTTTGATCAAAAAGTTATTAGAATATTAGTTCAAACCACATCAGCATGTGCTTCTTACCATTAGCATAAGTGTATCTCTACTAACTACTATAGTTGTTGTATAAATTATATACATATATTCTAGTTCCTTTGTAGAAAGCCACATTATTTAATTGACTTAAGAGTCATTTGTGGGGTTTGTGGCTTGCTTTCACGTTTTTGGCCATCAATCCTATAAAAAACTTGATTAAACTTCCACAAATCCCTTAATTATTTAGGTAATTTTTTCATTACCCAATAATTAATCCATTACCCATATAATTTAGAATTATCTCAATTTAATTAAAATACTACTCACTTTTAACGTACCTTATACCTCTTACTATCATGGCCATGTGGTACCTTGTATGGTACTAGTCCATAAATACCGTGTATTTTAGCTCGGCCATATTTTTCTCAAAATGCCAAACTTCAACGAAATTCATTTCCTTCGATTCACTTACCCTTTCAACTTCACGAATTTAATTATCACTTATAATCCCAAAATAATCTCATTCCCGAACTTACGTCGATTAACTTACGACAAAACTTTTAATGTACGAGAATACGGGGTGTAATATCTCATTTCCAAACTTTCATCAATTTACTTATGGCGTACTTTTACGTATGAAAACGTGGGGTGTAACATCATTACCCCCTTTGGAACATTCGTCCTCGAATGTTGGCTGATGCACTTATCATTTTCATAACCTATGTCTTCCGGATACTTTGGTACTCCTCTTGCTATCTAGGCAACGGTTCTGTGAATGGATCTCAAAGTCCCGGGCATTCCCCCCCTTTAAGCCTCTTTCTCACACCACGACTTGTAGTTGGAATCTTTCTAATCTCGTAACTGTTGCTACCTTCTATCACGAAGCCTTTACGAGTCTAACTTTGTATGAGCGCCTGACTCTTTTCTTCTTTTCCAGCTTTTAGCCAATCTCTAGGCTTCACTTTGTGAACATATACAAAATTATGTCAAGCTGTCCTTCTGGGCGTCATTAGCTTTACTACCTCTAAGTAGGCCATATTATACCAAAATTCTTACTTCGATCTATCGATACCGAGGTCTGCTACTGAACTCCAATTTACTCTCGCTGCTTATCCTATATGCATAACGCTAAATCCTTTGACGTTCTTCATTACTATTCATCTTTAGACTGATGGCCCAATCTCATCTTGTACTTTGCAATTCTTACCCATCCATTGTTGATTCACCTCAATGTTGATCTATAACCATCCATTGATAACTTGAAATTTCTTACGTAATATATTGCCACTAGGGCTTACGTTGCATCGTGGAACATTTGAAATAATTTTCCTGATCCACCTGAGGGCGATACTGTGCTTCCATAACCATGTCTCATATCATAGTCATCCCAATGATTTGCCTTACATGGGTATTTTAATCCTGTACAATTCATGAACTCATTACTCAATCGGAGGCCCAAACGTCATCCCTTATTTATCACAATTGTAC
>NW_017673220.1:37253-105020 GCF_001879085.1 Nicotiana attenuata
GAGGAGAGATTGTAATTCCCAGGTTTTTTGGACTATTCATATTTGTGTATACGGATTTTGATCCTTAATGCGGATACGATTGGTAGGAGGCGAAAATTGTGTATCCACGATTAGTATTATCAAGAGCCAATAATATCGGTAGTATGGATTATTAGCTTTCAAATAATTTCGTGATTATCTATTCTAAGATTTAACATCAAATTCATGAGAACTGTATGGGTGAAATTGTGTCGGATGTTTGGATTTCAAAGCTTTGTTAAAATGAAAATTTTGGAGTTGTTGAGAGTTGATAGGATTCTGTATATTTGGAAAACAAACACGTATTATGGACTCGTTGGGCTATGGGTAGTCAAGGCCTACCTTTTGGATCATTGGTTTTGGACGGGCGAACCCGGTTTGACTTTTGGTTGACTTTTAGAAATTGTTATAACAAGATCCATAGCTATTATTAATTGAGATTATTTTTCTCTTGCATTGTGGATGTATTTAGCTCATCTTATGGCTAGATTGGCCAGCCGGGTGCCACGGGGCTGCGGAGGAGAGGAGTTGTAGAAGGAAAAACGGCCAAGTTCTGAGTACATTCTGCAATTGGCGTCCGAATTGAGGTAAGTGTCTTGCGATAAGAAAAAGACCTTGTGAGCGCAATTTGTCCTACCTATTTGACATTATTTGCTACATGCAGGGGTGATCATATATGAGGTGACAGGTTAATATGCATGTGCCAAGAATGAATCATGGCTTGGCGGGGTAAACTATACTATAAATTGGTGCCTTCAAAGAATTATTGACTCTCTCACTTCTTGTCTTACTTGACTTCTAGATTACAAGAATATGGATTTTAATGTTAGAAACCAAGATTTAGTTAATTATAATTGATTAAAATTTGACGGAGTTTTGAGAAACATTGATGCGTCTAATTTGGTTATCATTTATGCTTAATCACTAATAACATTGCTACGAACGTTATTCTTGAGATATTAGATTCTATACTTGAGTTTTTAGCTCACTTTGAGAATTGTTGAGATACTTTGAAAAACAAGGTTCTTGAGGGGTTATTGAACTATTGTCGGCTTGAAAGTTGGGATTGAGACTCATTTGGAACATTCATTTAATCACTCTCCTTGATGTTATTTATGCTTCTTACCTTCCTTGGCATTGATATATTATGCTTGGCGAGGAGAGTATTAAGAACGAAGGGTGATGTCGTGCCAATTGCATATATATTATATGTGAGGGAGAGTGTAAAGCACGAAAGGTGATGCCGTGCCATTTCATTATATTTTATCTTGTGAAGAAAAGTGTGAAGTACGAAGGGTAATCATCATGCCATTTCATTTGAGTGTAAAACACGAAGGGTGATGCCGTGCCATTTCATCTATATATATCCTGATCTCTATTTACATTATCATGTGAGGATGAGCTGTAATAAGCGCACGAAGGGTGATGTCATACACTTCATTTATTATATTATCATGATTTTATATTATCACGAGTTCATGGCACGAAGGGTGTTTCTGTGCAGGCGAGGAAGAGAGAACATGCATTATGTTGTGATATCTTTCCTTGTGTATTAGCTTGAGTTGTTATTGTCGTACCTATGTTTCCTATGTGGGTGATATCGGGAGCTAACTCTGAAGATATTTGTGCCTTCCGGATGTGGCTACCACTTGTCCCTGGGTAGTTCTAGAGTTTGAATTATGTTTAAGTACATTTCAAAGTCGGTTAGGTGTCATCACGACTTGTGGATTTTGGTCATGAAAATTAGGAACCCTTGAGCTATGTGCTATGTGAATTACATGTGTAGCAGGGTATATGCGAGGTGACGCAGTGTATAACGCCGTCAAAAATACTTGATTCCATGCTTTCTACAATCTCATTAATTATTTATTCTCAATGTCTTAACTGTTACAACGTTTAATTGCTGCCTATGCCTTAACTTGCTACTTGTAACTTATTTCTCTCATATTACAAAATATTCGGTTCTCCATGCTTCATGATTAATTGCTACTTGCTTAATTGTCTTACTTGTACAGTTTAACTGTCTTATATTCGACATATCGTGTTGCTTAGATATAAATTGTAGCACTTCTTTATGTCACGACTCCCCACCATTGGGACCGTAATGGCGCGCTAATTTTCACTTGCTAGGCAAGCCAACATTAGACCAATTTATCCATTTTTAATAATTGAAATAAATAACGAAAGGTAACTGGAATAACTGAAATATTAATGAGAATATAAAACTGCCAAACGTCTATTAGAATTCCCTGAACTTGGTGTCAACAGTGCACGAGCTTATAAAGAAATCACATAGAGGTTAGAAATAAGTACAAAGCTATCTGGATGGAAGTTGTACAGCTATAAGGAAAGAGGGTGAGACTCTAGGAGCAGCAGGCGCTGAATTGCCATACCTCAAGTCTCCGCCGATGTCCAATATGGGCACTCTAATAACCGCCGCTGGGATCGACTCCAAAATCTGCACAGTGTGCAGAGTGTAGTATCAGTAGAACCGACCCCATGTACTGCTAAGTGTCGAGCCTAACCTCGACGAAGTAGTGACAAGGCTAAGGCGGGTCACCTACACTACAACATGTACGCAATCTATAATAATTGATAGAATAATGGAAGTACTGAACAAAATTTAAACAGCCAACAGAAATTGATAACCACAGCCCCGAAAATACACCATTGTCGCTCAGAATTACCAATCTTTACTTGTTCAAATAACAATACCGAGAAACAACGCAGCTCATCAAATGGAAACATATAGGTTATTGCTGCACGCAACCCAATCCCACCAGACACACATAATCCTCCCTTATTCTACCAAAATAATATCAATAACAGTAAATATTATATATTTGTTGCGGCACGCAACCCGATCCCACAATATATCAATATAGATATCATAATTCACCCTAATTTCACTATATCAATCCACCTTTATTCCACCTGTTTGCATCGTGCAACCCGATCCCACCGTATATACATATTCACCTTTATCCCACCATATCAATCCTCCCTTATTACACCTGCTGTGACGTGCAGTCCGTTCCCACCAAATCAGTACCAAACACTCAGTGTACACAGTCAAATCAACAATCTAAATGTCACGATCCAAACCGATGGGACGCGACGGGCACCCGGTACCTTACTCCACCGAGTACCAAAGTAACGCATCATTCTTATTACATCATCATAAGCAAGTGGGCCAGAAGGGGCGTCATGAGATAACCATGTCATGTATACATGACATTTGTCTACAAGCCTCTAAGAGTAAAAATGTCATGTATACGAATACTTGTATGGACTTGTCGGCCCATATTTTAAATATTTAATGGATCACATTGTCCTTATATGCCCGTATGTCACGGTATGAGTTTCTGTATCAGGTTGGGTCGTTCTATGTCAGATATTCCCTCATGTTTACTCTGCTTATCTCATGACGCTCCTTCTGGCCTACTTGCTTATTATGATGTATAAGAAAGATGCGTTACTTTGGTACTCGGTGGAGTAAGGTACCAGGTGCCCGTCGCGGCCCATCGGTTTAGATCGTGACACTATATCACAAGGCCATTACGATAAGTAATACCAAACTGAACCAAGAAGGAAACCTTGTTCAATATAGAATCTACACAAATAATACTACACAACGAGACGCAATTTACAATTAGAAGGTGCAAACAAGTCAAATTAAGCGAATAGCAGGGATTAGGGGAACTATGAAAAGAGCTAACATGGTTAACATATAAAGATATTGATTAACATGTAGCAGTTAAGCATGGAAAGCATTTAGAGCATATAACAATTAATACAGGAAAGGAAATAGTTAAGGAAAAGCAATAAATCAGGGAAGACAAATAATTAGGCAGCGTATAAGCACGCGTCACCTCACATATACGCCGGCTCACATGATTGCACATAAACATAGTCCGAGATTCGATTAATTCCTAATTCCTTCAAGTCAAAAGTTAGACACAACACTTACCTCAATCCAAGGACCACTCAAAGCTCAACCACAGCTTTGCCTTTCAAACTAGCCTCCGAACCAACAATATCTAGCAAATTACCAGCCAGCGATTCAAAATAAGCCTTAAAAATCACCCATGATAACAAAAATTCGATTTAGGTCATTATTGAAAAAGTCAACACCCGGGCTCGCTTGGTCCAAACCCGAAATTCGGACCAAAACCTGATTATCCATTCACCCCCGAGCCCGGATATACAATTTGTTTTTGGAATCCGACCTCAATTTGAGGTCTAAATCCCCAAATTTCGAAATCCCTAGTTTCTACCCAAAAATTCACAATTCCACCATTAAAAACCTTAGCTTTTAAGTTGAAATCTTGTAAAACAAAGTAAAAGATTGAAAGAAACTAGTTTCCAATCACTTACCAATGATTTGGGGAAGAAACGTTCTTTGGAAAATCACCCCTTGTATTTTAGGTTTTGAAGAGTGGGAGAAAAATCCCGTCTAAGTCACATCTACACAACTCCAGATGTCGCATTTGATGCGAGGTCCTCCGCACCTCTGCTGCCTTTGCAATCGAGAAATATTGACGAAGTCAACTCAAATGAAGTTTTTAGGCAAAATATGTTATTTTCATCAACTTTTAACATAACAGCTTTTCGAAAATACGTTTGGACTGCGCATGCAAATCGAGGAGGGTAAAAATGAGATTTTTTAAGGCTTAAAAGCGTAGAATTAATTTCTAAATACGAGATAACTTTTCGGGTCATCACACGTTTATTTGGTACGAAAACTTCCTTTATGGCTTTGCTTTCATATTCCTTATTCGTAGAGCTTGTTGTGAATTGAGTTGTGGAATTTATTACATTTATTAATTTTTATTTATGAATCGGGATGCGTGCCGCAACAGGTGAAATAAGGAGGATTGATATGGTGAAATAAGGGATGATTATGATATTGACTCTGATTATATGGTGGGATCGGGTTGCGCAACGCAACAGATTTTACTTGTTATTAATTATATTGACATGATGGAATAAGGGAGGATCGTATTTGTGATGGTTTGATCGTGTTTAATTAAAATGACTATGATTATGAATATTTCAAGATTTAAACTAAAAATAATATAGTATCACAACTTTCCCATGAATATGAATATGACTATAGTTTTCAAATGATAAATAGAAATGACTACAAAATGAAAAGAGAATATTTGTGGATATTGATCCTGATTTAAAGATTATGTTTAAGGGCCTGAGGTGCCGACTATTATGAAAAGGTCAAAGGTACTAATATTTATATGAAAGGACCGAATATGCCAAATAATATAAACATATTTTAGGAGTATTTTTAAAGAACTGAGAAGGTGTATGTAAATAAATTCAATATCCGAACCTACATGTTGATGTAGATGCTATGATAGCAACATGGCTTGGACTATAAAATTATATACTATGATCGTACAGTGGCTTGGATTGGACGACTAGATAGTCACCCTGATTGAATTCCCTTAATACATAAGTTGGGAATTATGATTTAGCAATGTTATCAAAATTATACGACATAATGGTGGGGACGCGTAGTTGATGCGGGTGGGAATCGACTTCCATGAATGTAGACACGGTAACAAATATTATGTCGGCACCAGGGACTCTAACCAAAGATAAAAATTTATTTAAAGCTTCAAACAAAATTATGAATTATGAAATGATTTAAATTTATAAATTTATCTTTTTATGAAATCAAAATTGCATATTATTCCTTCATGTTTCTTCTATATGTTTCTTGTCCTATTTTTATATGTGAAAACTAATGATGCATACAAGTAATTTTTCAGTATATACTCATGTTACTTTTTTTGGGCGATGCATCTCTTCGTAGATGCATGTATTGATACTATTGGATGACTGGATCATCGTTAAGCATCTCCCTCCCTTCTCCTGTTGATATTGGTGAGCCCCTTGCAGTTCTAGTGAGTTGTAACGACCAGACTGGTCATTTTGAGAACATATACTTCGCTCAGTATCTTTGAGGGCTCGAGTATCTCCACAAGATGTATTATGACTTGCATAAATCATCGGTGCTGGTTTTCAAGTTATCCGGAATCGATTTAAAAGAATGAACTTCAAGATTTAAGTTCTATGTTGGAAGAATTGACCAAGTTTGACTTTTGAATTTGACCTCGGAATGGAGTTCGTCAGTTTCGTTAGCTCTGTTGGGTGATTTTGGACTTAGGAGCGCGTCCGGATTGTAAATTAGAGGTCCGTAGTCTAATTAGTCTTGAATTGGCGAAAGTTGGATTTTTGGGAAGTTGACCGAGAGTTGACTTTTTGATATCGCGTCGGATTCCGATTTTGGAAGTTGAAATAGGTACATAATGGCAAATTGTGACTTGTGTGCAAAATTTGAGGTCAACCGGAGGTAAATTGATAGGTTTTGTCATCAGTTGTAGAAGTTGAGTTTCATAGTTCATTGATTTTGACTTGAGGTATGATTCGTCGTTTCGAGGTTGTTTTGATGATTTGAAGCTTTGAGTAGGTTCGTTTTGTCATATAGAACTTGTCTGCAAAATTTGGCGTCATTCGAAGTTCATTTGATATGGTTCGGACGCTCGTTGCCATTCAAGAAGTTCTTGAAGTTTAGTTTGATTTTCATGCGTTTTGGCGTCCGATTCTGGTTTTAGAAGTTATTTAGATGATTTGAGCACGCTAGCGAGTTCGTGTTGTGTTTTTTTAGACTTGTGTGCATATTTGGTTTGGAGCCCCGAGGGCTCGGGTGAGTTTCAGAATGATTTTTCATAATGTTTGAGTGCTGGTGCTGGTGTCATCGCATTTGCGATGTATTGGTCGCAAATGCACAGTCGCAAATGCGATTCAGCCATCCCATTTGCAAAAAATTGGGGTGATGGGTGGATTCGCATTTGCGAGATGCAGTTGCTCGCTTTTGCGATGACCTTGCCGCTTTTGGCGAGGCTATGGACTTCGCATTTGCGAAGTTTTGGTCGCAAATGGACTTTAATAGGGAAGCCTCCAGTCGCATTTGCGATATATGTGCATTTGCGTTCGCATTTGCGAACCCCTCTTCGCAAATGCGACATCTACAACCTGTTAAGTGTTGAGAATTTCGAGTTTTAGCTTCATTTTTCATATATTTTGAACCCTAGCTTCGAGAAGGCGATTTTGTGAAGAATTTTCATACCAAATCATTGGGTAAGTATTTTTAGTCAATTTTCAAATATATTTCATAATTTTATATTAGATTTAACATCAAATTGATGAGAATCTAGGAAAAATTGGGGTGTTACACCCCACGTTTTCGTACGTAAAAGTACGCCATAAGTAATTGATCAAAGTTCGGAAATGAGATATTACACCTCGTATTCTCGTACGTTAAAAGTTTATTCGTAAGTTAATCGACATAAGTTCGAGAATGAGATTATTTTTTGATTATAAGTGATAAGTAAATTCGTGAAGTTAAGGGTAAGTGAATCGAAAGAAATGAATTTGTCGAAGTTTTGCATTTTGAGATAAATATGGCCGAGCTAAATACCTGGTATTTATGGACTAGTACCATACAAGGTACCACATGGCCATGATAGTAAGAGGTATAAGGTACGTTAAAAGTAAGTAGTATTTTAAGTAAATTGAGATAATTCTAAATTATGTGGGTAATTGATTAATTATTGGATAATGGAAAAATTACCTAAATAATTAAGGGATTTGTAGAAGTTTAATCAAGTTTTGGATAGGTTTGATAGCCAAAAACGTGGCAGCAAGCCTCAAACCACACAAATGACTCGTAAGTAAAATTAGATTAGGTGGCTTTCTACAAAGGAACTAAGGATATATGTATATAATTTTATACAACAACTATATGGTTAGTAGAGATACACTTAAGCTAATGGTAAGGAAGCACATGCTGATGTGGTTTGAAATAAAATCCTAACAATTTTCAGTCAAAATGAACCTCTTTTACTGCACTCCTTGATTCAACATGTTCATAGTTCTTGGTGGTTTTTTATATATATAAGAAAGTGAGCATTTTTGCCGTTGAGTAATAGAGAGTGCGATTGTTCACACGGTACCAGTTTCTAGCAGCTAGAATATGTAGTGCTACATTCTGGGACCTTCTTCAATTCTACTCTTTCTTGGCAACTTGCCTATCTTTTATGATAATAAAAGAATGGACAGTCTTGCCTCGGTGTTATGAAATATTTGTACTTCCTTCAACAGAATCGACTCAGGTATGTTAAGGCTATCCCTTCCTTATTTTTGGCATGATCCGAATAATTCAAATGAAACGAGCAAAATACGCAACTTTCATAAATGACTCTATTCATAGAAATACTAGGGTGTCTATATTCTTGATTCCCCATGTGATTATTATTATATCGTCTGTTCATGGGTCTCAGAAAAATATGTATTTTAAAGTTTATCTGAAAGGCATATTGATTTTTTATGGCATTCCGAGAAAATCTTATTAAGTATTTCATATGTATTTCATGCATTTATCACATGTACTTTGATCCATGACCAGATGGTGTTATATACGCGTATATATGTATATTATATTATATACGATATGGGAAAGGTTACTGCTTATATACGCACCACCACCTGATCAGCTGGTATACGTTGATGATTTGCCCACAATGGCCGAATGATATGATGGGATGCCCTCAGATGCTTGATGATGTTATGAACACATGTACCTATGCACGACATGACATTCATATGCATATGCATGACACTAAAAGTATTTCATAATTTACGGAGTTTTTCCGGACTTACAGGTTGAGTCATTTACTCTATATTTCCTTCATGTCTGTAATATACTTATTTATGTGCCTTACATACTCGATACATTATTCGTACCGACGTCCCTTTTGCCTGGGGATGCTGCGTTTCATGCCGCAAGTCTTGATAGATAGGTCGAGAGTCCTCAAAGTAGGCTATCAGCTCAGCAGAAGGTGTTGGTGGCGTCCATTTGCTCCGGAGTGCTTCTTTGGTCAGTATGATTAGTACATGTATCGATTAGAATAGCGGGACCCTGTCCCGCCCTATGTAATATTATGTATTTTTAGAGGCTTGTAGACAGATGCCATGTACACGGATGCTTGTATGGCCTTGTCGGCCTATGTTCGAGTATATAAAGAATCATGCCAGCCTTATAGGCCCGTTATTCATATGTTAAGTTTTTATTTCCTCATGATTTACTCCGATTCATCTGATGATAGAATAGTATGAAAGATACGTTATGTTGGTACTCGGCTAAGTAAGGTACCGGGTGCCCGTCGCGGCCCATCGGTTTGGGTCGTGACAAAAGTGGTATCAGAGCAGTTCTGTCCTAGGGAGTCTCCAAGTCATGTCTAGTAGAGTCTTTTTATGGGTGTGTCATGCACCACACTTATAAGCAAGAGGCTATAGGGCATTTAGGACTGTCACTCTTTCTTCTTACTCTACATCGTGTGGTAGAGCTCAGTTGTAAGAATTCAAATTCCTAACTTCTATTTTATTCGTAATAAGACGATACCTACATCCAGAAAGACGGTTGGTAAAAGACATGGCTATGGAAGAGTTGAGTCAGAGGAACTCGACTTTGCATCATTCTTACGATAAGTAAATGTGAGGCCTTCAGCAGATCAGGTGCGTACTGAAAGGTTTAAGCCTCTTGATAAGGAGTAGTGAAGTAAGAATACCTATCCACCTTAATGGTATAAGACAATGAGAGATAAAGATAAATACAAGTTTCAACAAGCAAAAGAAGCAAGATGAAGAAGAGTACGAGGCGCCCAGCTGATGAAGATTAACAATATTTACAATTCAAGCAGAGGAATATAAGCCTTTTGAGTTGCCTTCGATAGTAACAGAGGTGTGTACAATTGGCCACACCGATCTCAGCTATGCCCGATGGGAGCTAGCAGATATGGTTTAAGCCAGGACAGGATATCAGGATCCGTCTGGGGTTAGAATAACCTAAAATGGTGAATGGATTGTTGTGTAGTTGACATTTCCAATAATATTATAAAGGTGCTTATAGATCTCCTTGTGAGACACCAAGATGGTGCACTCTAAAATAGTACAAATGGATATGGCTACTACAAGGATATGCACTGGAAGCCTTGAAGGGATAAATATTACCTTAGTGTGGCTCCCGTCCCTAGTAGAGAAAAAAATGTTAGGCAACCTGATGAACCAATGGATGGAGCAAGGGGCGCAAAAAGCAAAAGAATGTCTTGCTGAAGTTTTCACAAGAAAGGATAGGTAGAAATATTAGCAGAGTAATGAATTATGAGTAAGATGCGATACATGGATGACAACGGTAGATCAAAAAGATGACGGCATTACCGGGTCCATAGTCAGTGAAGGAAGAGACGAGAGGTGATAGGCCTCAAGAAAACAAAAGAGTATAGGCCATGAAGTCATATCCTCATTTCAAGAAGTAAGTTCAATGTGATTACCAATAGGAAAAGCTAGACCCCAGAATAATAAATATCAGTCTGGGCTGGTGAACGAGATAAAGTAAACATGAATTAGGGATTTAGTGATTTGATAATGGTCAACATCCGCAAGAATTTCATATTTCATACCGGAAATAATATAATGGACAACGGAAGAAGATTCATGAGAAATTCAGAGAATGGTCATTTAGGAAGACGCTTCCCTAAAGTAAGCAATGTGAGTAAATTAAGCATAAGAGACTATAGTGCCAGTTATAGTATTGTCACCTCGCAGTAAGGAATTTCGTTATCCTTAGTACAAAAGGATTACCGCAAGGAGAGTAAGGGTCATCGATGATGTGAAAGGATGCCAAAAACTGAAGAGGTAAAACATCTATAGGCAGATTGTCGTAGCTTCAACTTTTAGTACTTGCCTAAAGGGGCGAATATGGAATGACTGACATTACGTCAGAATTAAGTGGTTCCGGTAATTATGGAATTCAATGGAAAAATGGATAAAACGAAAAAGGGATGAGATTGCACTTATTCAAAGCCTATAGTTTGCTACGATACCAGAGAATTATGCAAACACGACTTCAGAGAAGGAAGTAAGGGTTCCTGCCCGAGATATTATTAATTAATATGGAGCCAGTGCAAGAGGCA
Organism: Nicotiana attenuata; assembly: GCF_001879085.1. Lineage (NCBI taxonomy): Eukaryota > Viridiplantae > Streptophyta > Magnoliopsida > Solanales > Solanaceae > Nicotiana > Nicotiana attenuata. Next base: position 48,326 of record NW_017673220.1, read on the forward strand.
AGTTAAGATAAAGGAAATGAACAAGAAAGATTACACGGAATATTGATACGGGAATGGGCCACAAACAATTAGTAGTTGATTCACGAAGAGCCTAGCTATGGCTAGACAAGACAATACAGACAAATCAATAGATCGTGCAAGATAAACATAGGGAACCCCAATATGAGGAATTCATCCCCAAAGTTATGACATCGTGATCCTTGGAAAACATCCATATAGGAGTTTGGGTAGTTAAAGAGGTACCGTATGAGTGTTACGGAGATAAAAGAAAGTGCACACCGTGAAGAAGTCAGAATATTAGTTAGGAGTAATACTACAAGCACAGGGCGTGGAGATGAGTAACTACGAGTAATTATAGGCAAGGAAGAACATCGAAAATTCCGTCAGGGATACGATGTGATAAGCTCGCAGCCTTACAAGAGTCAGAGGATCCTCCCTAAATGCTACAATGAAAGACTACTGAGAAAGCAAGGAGAAGGCTTCAACCTAAGCTCAGTGACCTAAGGAGAGAATGGTCATGTAATAACAGTCTCACAAAAAAATTGGAAGCACTCCAAAGGAAAGTGGCACCTACCGTTGCTAATGAACGGGAAGTAAAAATTAAACTAATACTCGAGATCATATGAGTTGCACGAAAACTCTGGCATGTGTGGGCACTAAGATAAGCTATGTATGGCAGCAACACGGGGGCATAAAGACTAGGAAAGTAATAGCTTACCTTGAAAGAAAGCAAGATGGAACGAAAGAAATTATTCGATCAATGATCCAGAGTTTGGAGTTTTATACATGCAACTATACAGCCGTAGAAGATTCTGGTTATACGTTAAAAGAAAGAATTGAGCCCAGGTCATCGACGAAGGATTGAATTATCAAAGGATTGTATCATGGATATTCCTCAACGTCCATAAAAGGCTAAATAATAACTAATACCATGAACCGCAGATCAGGAGATAGCTTAAGCCTACATAAAGGCTGATCAGAAGAAGGAGGAAACTAAAAAGTTACATCAACGAAGTAAATCAGGAATCTGATTATTGGACCCAGAAAATTATAAAAATCGTGATTGAGCACATTACAGGGTCACTCTTAATATTAGAGGTACAAGAGGGAGTACAACCACCATATTCTATAACGGCCCTATGATGAAATAGGTCAGACAAGTACTAGCCTCATAAAAAGTCATACGAAGCTCCCACCGAGTTATGTATGCACCAGAGGTGCAAGTATTGGACTAAATTACACCTAGGTGGAGGGAAGTCATGAAAGAGATAGAGATACGATGCGAGATTTTAAGGTAAGTAAGGTAAAGGTGAAACAACGACAAGGTACTCAAGGGAAGAAGATCGTGAATAGTCCACGCTTCGAATAGAAGGCTAGAATCACTGGGATTCAATATCTAGGAATGGTAACAGCTTCGTCAGTGGCGCACCTTCCAGCCTATAGTTTCTAAGTACCGAAAGGTCTAATAAGAGAGTAAAAGAAGAGTTAGAGACGATGTGATGTCTCGATGTTCTTGAAGTCATAAGGGAATCGATCGCAAGCTAAAGGATGATAGAACGACAAGGTTTTAGAAAGACAAGAGTAGGGATAAGAAGAAGGCAAGTGAGAAGGTGACGAAAATGGATAAGTCATCGGAACAAGCCCGTGAAAACAAAGGAGCTGATGGTTTCTTTAAACTATTGAAAGCTTAGCATACCCTAAACGAACTCAAAAAGAGTCTAAGACTAATAATATTAAGAAGAAATGGAATGTTGCCCTGGTGGGAGAATAAAGCGGAATCGAATTCCGAGGTCCCTAGCCCGAGTAATGAATTTTTATTTAAAATTGTTAAATCGAAGTTTTAAAGAATTAAAGAAACTAAGTAATCATTGATTTCCTAGGTATCGGATTGGATTGTGGTTTCGAAGCTTGGTACAGGTCCGTAATGTTGTTTAAGACTTGCTTGTAAAATTTGGTGCCAATCCGAGTAGTTTAAAGGTGTTTTGACCCGTTAGAAGAGAATTAAGAACTTGAAGTTCAATAGTTTGATTCATTTGGTTTTAGGGGGTGATTTCAAGATTTAGCGTTGCTTTGGGTGTTCCGAGGGTTCGAGTAGGTCCGCCTCATGATTTCAGACTTGTCGGTATGTTCGGGCGGGGCTCGGGAGCCCCGAGCGTCAAAAGAGCGAGGTTCGAGCAAAGTAGAAAAATTGAAGAATAGCAGAAGTTGTTGCTTCTGTCATAACCGCATCTGCGGTTCTAGGACCGTAGAAGGGGGACCGCAGATGCGATCAATTGATCGCAGAAGCGGCTTCCTAGCCGCAGATGCGGCTCCGCAGAAGCGGCTCCTAGCCGCAGATGCGGGCCTCAGACCGCAGAAGTGGTCCAACCCTTTTTTGCCCAGTTCCACAGATGCGGCTTCCCTTTTGCAGGTGCGGGACCGCAAGCGGAAGTCGCTGGGCAGTAGGCTTCATTTAATTCAAGCTCAAACACCATTTTTATCCTTGTGCACTCAACCTTGGGGCGATTTGGGGGCTCTTGAGAGAAGGTTTTAGCTTAACATTTCAAGGTAAGTTAATTCCACTCATTATTAGTTTAAATACATGTATATTAGGTATATTAAACACTAAAAAATTAGGTGAAATCAAAGGGTTAGAGCTAGACCTAGGGTTTTAATGAAACTAAGATTTGACCACGAAATTTATTATGGAATGAACTAGAAATCATATATTATTGATCTTTAGGTTGTAGAGAACAATTTCCTTCGAAAAATCTCGGAATCCTGGCACGTGGGCCCAGGGTGAGAATTTAGGAAATTTGTGAAAAACGTTGGGAAATTAGTTAAATAGTTAGAATTCGACCTTGTAAGCCTTTATTGACTAGTTCTTACTTTATTTAACTAGTTTGCGATCGTTCGGCTACGAATCGAGGACTTGGGCTTGTTTTCGATATTGGAAGTGCGCTTTGGAGCGAGGTGCGTCTCCTTTCTAACCTTGTAAGAGGGAATTGTCCCCATAGGTATAATAAATGAGTATTTGCTACTAAATGCGGGGCTTACGTACGTACTAGGTGACGAGAGTCCGTGCGTAGCTACTATGATATTAATTGTTCGGGTAGTTTAAGACCCAGATCATGCCTAATTTGGAGATATCTTGTATTTAAATTGTCAACATGATCATTTCTGAAATGCTAGAGACATGAGAAGAACAAAAAGTGAACATATGAATTTGATGAACCCTATAAGAGATTCTTTGTATATGAATGAGCTTTTGTGTGCATTCTTGATGTTTTCTTGATATTTATGGATCGGGCCGATCGCCTCGGTGAAATAGATGCATCTATGGTTCATGTCGTTCGACCCTCGGCAGTGCACAATTTATATTCTGTTGGAGCGGGCCGTCGACCTCGACATGGTTGCGCATGATACATATTTATATGTGCTACAGCTTAGACATGACCTGCTTATTTGATAAGTGTTTGAACTTTAAATGACAACTGAAATATGGTCAAGAACATGATTATTGTGTTTTTCCTTGTTACTTGTTAATTATTGGAGATTTTTATGCTTAGCATAGCACCTTATCACGATATTATTTTGACCCTAGTGAGTGTCAAGTCGACCTCTCGTCTCTACTTTTTCGAGATTAGACGGGATACTCACTGGGTACATATTGTTTATGTACTCATACTACGCTTTTGTACTTAATTGTACAGGATCTGAGGAAGATACATCTGGTTACCAGTTCGGTGCGCGCCCTTGAGTTTGTGGCAGAGACTTGCACGGTGAGCTGCTTCCTTCCTATGCCGCTCAGCAGCCTGTGGAGTCTTCCTTTACTTTTGCTGTCTTTCTTTATCTCGGACAGTAGGATAGAGATATTCCTTTTGTATATTCTACTAGATGCCCGTACTTGTGACACCAGGTCTTGGCACACACTTTGGTAGGCTAGTTTTTGGGGTTGTATTATTATGTTATTTATTTCATCTATCACTTTCGGGTTTCGATTTCAAATTCGGATAATTATTTCACTTAAATTCCGCTAAAATTAACATAGGGAGATGGAAATGTTCCGCATTGGCTTACCTGGGAACGGTGTCGGGTGCCATCATGACCTACACTTAGTATATATAATACACTATACTATATCTACATATATATACTATACACTTAGTATATATAAGACACTTAGTATATATCATACACTATATTATTATATACTAAGTGTATTATCACTAAGTATATATAATACACTTAGTATATAATATATATATATATATATATATATATATATATATATATATATATATATATATATATATATATATATATATATATATATATATATATATTCTAGTTACTTTGTAGAAAGCCACATTATTTAATTGACTTAAGAGTCATTTGTGTGGTTTGTGGCTTGCTTCCACGTTTTTGGCTATCAAGCCTATCCAAAACTTGATTAAACTTCCACAAATCCCTTAATTATTTAGGTAATTTTTCCATTACCCAATAATTAATCAATTAACCACATAATTTAGAATAAATAATATTACGAAGGGCGGGACAGTATCCCGCCATACTAATCGATACATGTACTAATCATACTGACCAAATAAGCAACTCCGGAGCAAATGGACCGCACCAACACCTTCTACTGAGCTGATAGCCTACTTGGAGGACTCTCGACCTATCAATCAAGACATGCGGGCATGAAACCCAGCGTCCCCATGCAAAGGGGACGTCAGTACGAATAATGTACCGAGTATGTAAGGCACATAAATAAGTATATTACAGAAGTGGAAGGAAATATAGAGTAAATGACTCAACTTGTAAGTCTGGATAACTCTGTAAATCATGAAATACTTTTAGTGNAATATTTCATAACACCGAGGCAAGACTGTCCATTCTTTTATTATCAGTAAAAGATAGGCAAGTTGCACAAGAAAGAGTGGAATTTGAAGAAGGTCCCAGAATGTAGCACTACATATTCTAGCTGCTAGAAACTGGTACCGGTGAACAATCGCTACTCTCTATTACTCAACGGCAAAAATGCTCACTTTCTTTATATATAAAAAACCACCAAGAACTAGGAACATGTTGAATCAAGGAGTGCAGTAAAAGAGGTTCATTTTGACTGAAAAGTTGTTAGGATTTTAGTTCAAACCACATCAGCATGTGCTTCCTTACCATTAGCTTAAGTGTATCTCTACTAACCACTATAGTTGTTGTATAAATTATATACATATATCCTTAGTTCCTTTGTAGAAAGCCACCTAATCTAATTGACTTACGAGTCATTTGTGTGGTTTGAGGCTTGCTGCCACGTTTTTGGCTATCAAGCCTATCCAAAACTTGATTAAACTTCTACAAATCCCTTAATTATTTAGGTAATTTTTCCATTATCCAATAATTAATCAATTACCCACATAATTTAGAATTATCTCAATTTACTTAAAATACTACTCACTTTTAACGTACCTTATACCTCTTACTATCATGGCCATGTGGTACCTTGTATGGTACTAGTCCATAAATACCAGGTATTTTAGCTCGGCCATATTTTATCTCAAAATGCAAAACTTCGACGAAATTCATTTCTTTCGATTCACTTACCCTTTAAACTTCACGAATTTACTTATCACTTATAATCAAAAAATAATCTCATTCTCGAACTTATGTCGATTAACTTACGAATAAACTTTTAACGTACGAGAATACGAGGTGTAATATCTCATTTCCGAACTTTGATCAATTTACTTATGGCGTACTTTTACGTACGAAAACGTGGGGTGTAACACCCCAATTTTTTCCATAGATTTCTCATCAATTTGATGTTAAATCTAATATAAAATTATGAAATATATTTGAAAATTGACTAAAAATACTTACCCAATGATTTGGTATGAAAATTCCTTCACAAAATCGCCTTCCTCGAAGCTAGGGTTCAAAATATATGAAAAATGAAGCTAAAACTCGAAATTCTCAACACTTAACAGGTTGTAGATGTCGCATTTGCGAGAGGGGGTTTGCAAATGCGAACCTCGCAAATGCGAACAATATATCGCAAATGCGTACTGGAGGCTTCCCTATTAAAGTCGCATTTGCGACCAAAACTTCGCAAATGCGAAGTCCATAGCCTCGCAAAAGCGGCAAGGTCATCGCAAAAGCGAGCAACTGCATCTCGCAAATGCGAATCCACCCATCACCCCAATTTTTTGCAAATGGGATGGCTGAATCGCATTTGCGACTGTCGCATTTGCGACCAATACATCGCAAATGCGATGACACCAGCACCAGCACTCAAACATTATGAAAAATCATTCTGAAACTCACCCGAGCCCTCGGGGCTCCAAACCAAATATGCACACAAGTCTAAAAACACAACACGAACTCGCTAGCGTGCTCAAATCATCTAAATAACTTCTAAAACCACGAATCGGACGCCAAAACGCATGAAAATCAAACTAAACTTCAAGAACTTCTTGAATGGCAACCGAGCGTCCGAACCATATCAAATGAACTTCGAATGACGCCAAATTTTGCAGACAAGTTCTATATGACAAAACGAACCTACTCAAAGCTTCAAATCATGCAAAACAACCTCGAAACGACGAATCATACCTCAAGTCAAAATCAATGAACTATGAAACTTCAACTTCTACAACTGATGACAAAACCTATCAATTTACCTCCGGTTGACCTCAAATTTTGCACACAAGTCACATTTGCCATTATGTACCTATTTCAACTTCCAAAATCGGAATCCGACGCCGATATCAAAAAGTCAACTCTCGGTCAAACTTCCCAAAAATCCAACTTTCGCCAATTCAAGACTAATTAGACTACGGACCTCTAATTTACAATCCGGACGCGCTCCTAAGTCCAAAATCACCCAACAGAGCTAACGAAACTGACGAAACTCCATTCCGAGGTCAAATTCAAAAAGTCAAACTTGGTCAATTCTTCCAACATAGAACTTAAATCTTGAAGTTCATTCTTCTAAATCGATTCCGGATAACTTGAAAACCAGCACCGATGATTTATGCAAGTCATAATACATCTTGTGGAGATACTCGAGCCCTCAAGATACTGAGCGAAGTATATGTTCTCAAAATGACCAGTCTGGTCGTTACAACTCACTAGAACTGCAGGGGGCTCACCATATCAACAGGAGAAGGGAGGGAGATGCTTAACGATGATCCAGTCATCCAATAGTATCAATACATGCATCTACGAAGAGATGCATCGCCCAAAAAAAGTAACATGAGTATATACTGAAAATTACTTGTATGCATCATTAGTTTTCACATATAAAAATAGGACAAGAACATATAGAAGAAACATGAAGGAATAATATGCAATTTTGATTTCATAAAAAGATAAATTTATAAATTTAAATCATTTCATAATTCATAATTTTGTTTGAAGCTTTAAATAAATTTTTATCTTTGGTTAGAGTCCCTGGTGCCGACATAATATTTGTTACCGTGTCTACATTCATGGAAGTCGATCCCCACCCGCATCAACTACGCGTCCCCACCATTATGTCGTATAATTTTGATAACATTGCTAAATCATAATTCCCAACTTATGTATTAAGGGAATTCAATCAGGGTGACTATCTAGTCGTCCAATCCAAGCCACTGTACGATCATAGTATATAATTTTATAGTCCAAGCCATGTTGCTATCATAGCATCTACATCAACATGTAGGTTCGGATATTGAATTTATTTACATACACCTTCTCAGTTCTTTAAAAATACTCCTAAAATATGTTTATATTATTTGGCATATTCGGTCCTTTCATATAAATATTAGTACCTTTGACCTTTTCATAATAGTCGGCACCTCAGGCCCTTAAACATAATCTTTAAATCAGGATCAATATCCACAAATATTCTCTTTTCATTTTGTAGTCATTTCTATTTATCATTTGAAAACTATAGTCATATTCATATTCATGGGAAAGTTGTGATACTATATTATTTTTTATTTAAATCTTGAAATATTCATAATCATAGTCATTTTAATTTAAACACGATCAAACCATACAAATACGATCCTCCCTTATTCCATCATGTCAATATAATTAATAACAAGTAAAATCTGTTGCGGTGCGCAACCCGATCCCACCATATAATCAGAGTCAATATCATAATCATCCCTTATTTCACCATATCAATCCTCCTTATTTCACCTGTTGCGGCACGCATCCCGATTCATAAATAAAAATTAATAAATGTAATAAATTCCGCAACTCAATTCACAACAAGCTCTATGAATAAGGAATATGAAAGCAAAGCCATAAAGGAAGTTTCGTACCAAATAAAGTGTGATGACCCGAAAAGTTATCTCGTATTTTAGAAATTAATTCTACGCTTTTAAGCCTTAAAAAATCTCATTTTTACCCTCCTCGATTTGCATGCGCAGTCCAGACGTATTTTCGAAAAGCTGTTATGTTAAAAGTTGATGAAAATAAGATATTTTGCCTAAAAACTTCATTTGAGTTGACTTCGGTCAATATTTTCGCAATTGCAAAGGCAGCAGAGGTGCGGAGGACCTCGCATCAAATGCGACATCTGGAGTTGTGTAGATGTGACTTAGACGGGATTTTTCTCCCACTCTTCAAAACCTAAAATACAAGCGGTGATTTTCCAAAGAACGTTTCTTCCCCAAATCATTGGTAAGTGATTGGAAACTAGTTTCTTTCAATCTTTTACTTTGTTTTACAAGATTTCAACTTAAAAGCTAAGGTTTTAATGGTGGAATTGTGAATTTTTGGGTAGAAACTAGGGATTTCGAAATTTGGGGATTTAGACCTCAAATTGAGGTCGGATTCCAAAACAAATTGTATATCCGGGCTCGGGGGTGAATGGATAATCAGGTTTTGGTCCGAATTTCGGGTTTGGACCAAGCGAGCCCGGGTGTTGACTTTTTCAATAATGACCTAAATCGAATTTTTGTTATCATGGGTGATTTTTAAGGCTTATTTTGAATCGCTGGCTGGTAATTTGCTAGATATTGTTGGTTCGGAGGCTAGTTTGAAAGGCAAAGCTGTGGTTGAGCTTTGAGTGGTCCTTGGATTGAGGTAAGTGTTGTGTCTAACTTTGACTTGAAGGAATTAGGAATCCTCGGACTATGTGTTATGTGCAATCAATGTGAGCGGCGTATATGTGAGGTGACGCGTGCTTATACGCTGCCTAATTATTTGTCTTCCCTGATTTATTGCTTTTCCTTAACTATTTCCTTTCCTGTATTAATTGTTATATGCTCTAAATGCTTTCCATGCTTAACTGCTACATGTTAATCAATATCTTTATATGTTAACCATGTTAGCTCTTTTCATAGTTCCCCTAATCCCTGCTATTCGCTTAATTTGACTTGTTTGCACCTTCTAATTGTAAATTGCGTCTCGTTGTGTAGTATTATTTGTGTAGATTCTATATTGAACAAGGTTTCCTTTTCTTGGTTCAGTTTGGTATTTACTTATCGTAATGGCCTTGTGATATAGTGTCACGATCTAAACTGATGGGCCGCGACGGGCACCTGGTACCTTACTCCACCGAGTACCAAAGTAACACATCTTTCTTATACATCATAATAAGCAAGTAGGCCAGAAGGAGCGTCATGAGATAAGCAGAGTAAACATGAGGGAATATCTGACATAGAACGACCCAACCTGATACAGAAACTCATACCTGTGACATACGGGCATATAAGGACAATGTGATCCATTAAATATTTAAAATATGGGCCGACAAGTCCATACAGGTATTCGTATACATGACATTTTTACTCTTAGAGGCTTGTAGACAAATGTCATGTATACATGACATGGTTATCTCATGACGCCCCTTCTGGCCCACTTGCTTATGATGATGTAATAAGAAAGATGCGTTACTTTGGTACTCGGTGGAGTAAGGTACCGGGTGCCCGTCGCATCCCATCGGTTTGGATCGTGACATTTAGATTGTTGATTTGACTGTGTACACTGAGTGTTTGGTACTGATATGGTGGGAACGGACTGCACGTCGCAGCAGGTGTAATAAGGGAGGATTGATATGGTGGGATAAGGGTGAATATGTATATACGGTGGGATCGGGTTGCACGATGCAACAGGTGGAATAAAGGTGGATTGATATAGTGAAATTAGGGTGAATTATGATATCTATATTGATATACTGTGGGATCGGGTTGCGTGCCGCAGCAAATATATAATATTTACTGTTATTGATATTATTTTGGTAGAATAAGGGAGGATTATGTGTGTCTGGTGGGATTGGGTTGCGTGCCGTAATAACCTATATGTTTCCATTTGATGAGCTGCGTTGTTTCTCGGTATTGTTATTTGAACAAGTAAAGATTGGTAATTCTGAGCGACAATGGTGTATTTTCGGGGCTGTGGTTATCAATTTCTGTTGGCTGTTTAAATTTTGTTCAGTACTTCCATTATTCTATCATTATTATATATTGCGTACATGTTGTAGTATAGGTGACCCGCCTTAGCCTTGTCACTACTTCGTCGAGGTTAGGCTCGACACTTAGCAGTATATGGGGTCGGTTCTACTGATACTACACTCTGCACACTGTGCAGATTTTGGAGTCGGTCCCAGCGGCGGTTATTAGAGTGCCCAGATTGGACATCGGCGGAGACTTGAGGTATGGCAATTCAGCGCCTGCTGCTCCTAGAGTCTCCACCCTCTTTTCCTTATAGCTGTACAACTTCATCCAGATAGCTTTGTACTTATTTCTAACCTCTATGTGTATTTCTTTATAAGCTCGTGCACTTGTGACACCAAGTTCAGGGAATTCTAATAGACGTTTGGCAGTTTTATATTCTGCATTAATATTTCAGTTATTCCAGTTACCTTTCGTTATTTATTTCAATTATTAAAAATGGATAAATTGGTCTAACGTTGGCTTGCCTAGCAAGTGAAATATTAGGCGCCATTACGGTCCCAATGGTGGGAATTTCGAGTCGTGACATAAAGAAGTGCTACAATTTATACTAAGCAACACGATATGTCGAATATAAGACAGTTAAACTGTACAAGTAAGACAATTAAGGCAAGTAGCAATTAATCATGGAAGCATGGGAGAACCGAATATTTTGTAATATGAGAGAAATAAGTTACAAGTAGCAAGTTAAGGCATAGGAGCAATTAAAGTGTGTAACAGTTAAGACATGGAATAAAATAATTAATGAGATGTAGGAAAGCATGGAATCAAGTATTTTGACGGCGTGTATACACTCGTCACCTCGCATATACCCTGCTACACATGTAATTCACATAGCACATAGCTCAAGGGTTCCTAATTTTCATGACCCAAAATCCACAAGTCGTGATGACACCTAACCCGACTTTGAAATGTACTTAAACATAATTCAACTCTAGAACTACCCAGGGACAAGTGGTAGCCACATCCGGAAGGCACAAATATCTTCAGAGTTAGCTCCCGATATCACCCACATAGGAAACATAGGTACGACAACAACAACTCAAGCTAATACACAAGGACAAGATATCACAACATAATGCATGTTCCTCTTCCTCGCCTGCACAGAAACACCCTTCGTGCCATGAACTCGTGATAATATAAAATCATGATAATATAAATGAAATGGTATGACATCACCCTTCGTGCTTTTACACTCATCCTCGCATGATAATGTAAATGAGATCAGGATAATATAAATGAAATGGCACGGCATCACCCTTCGTGTTTTACACTCAAATGAAATGGCATGGTATTACCCTTCGTACTTCACACTTTTCTTCACATGATAAAATATATGAAATGGCACGGCATCACCCTTCGTGCTTTACACTCTCCCTCACATAATAATATATATGCAATGGCACGACATCACCCTTCGTTCTTTACACTCTTCCTCGCCAAGCATAAGTATATCAATGCCAAGGAAGGTAAGAAGCATAAATAACATCAAGGAGAGTGATTAAATGAATGTTCCAAATGAGTCTCAGTCCCAACTTTCAAGCCGACAATAGTTCAATAACCCCTCAAGAACCTTGTTTTTCAAGTATCTCAACAATTCTCAAAGTGAGCTAAAACTCAAGTATAGAATCTAATATCTCAAGAATAACGTTCGTAGCAATGTATTAGTGATTAAGCATAATGATAACCAAATTAGACGCATCAATGTTTCTCAAAACTCCGTCAAATTTTAATCAAATTATAATTAACTAAATCTTGGTTTATAACATTAAAATCCATATTCTTAGTAATCTAGAAGTCAAGTAAGACAAGAAGTGAGAAGGTCAATAATTCTTGAAGGCACAATTTATAGTATAGTTTACCCCCCAAGCATGATTCATCTTGGCACATGCATATATGCCCGTCACCTCATATATGTATCACCCCCGCATGTAGCAAATAATGTCAAATAGTAGGACAAATTTCCTCAACAAAGCTATGCAAGACACTTACCTCAATTCGACCAATTCAATACTCAAATTGGCTTTTTCCTTTACAACTTCACCTCCGCTCGGCTCAATCTAGCCAAAGATGAGCTAAATACATCACACAATGCAAGAGAAAACAATCTCAATTAATAAAGCTATGATCTTTATACAATTTCTAAAAAGTCAACAAAAGTCAACCCGGGCTTGCCCGGTCCAAACCAATGTCCAAAGGTAGGTCTTGACTACCCATAGCCCACGAGTCCATATACGTGTTTTGTTTCCAAATTCGAATCCTATTCAACTCTCAAATCCCAAATTTTCATTTTTCAAAGCTTTGACAAAATCCCCAAATTTTCCCCTACATTCTCATGAATTTGATGTTAAATCTTATGTATAATCACGAAATATATTTGAAAGCTGATTAATATTACTTACTCGATAGTTTGGTATGAAAATCTATCTACAAAATTGCCTCCAATCGAGGCTAGGGTTCAAAATATAACAAAATGAATCAAAAACCCGAATTACACAGCTGAAAACTAGCTGCATATGTCGCATTTGCGATCCAGGGTTCGCAATTGCAAACCCTCGCAGAAGCGAAGAAGCCTTCGCAATTGCGAACAAGAACAGGACTGGAAAATGTCACAATTGCGACAAAGAGTTCGCAATTGCAAACTGGGCATCGCAATTGCGATAAAATGTTTGTAATTGCGACTACACCAGAAACCAGCAGTCTCCCCGACACTACATGAGCATAACTCTCTCATACGATGTCCGAATTCGACGATTCTTTTTGCTATGGCTCCGAAATTACGATACAGATCTAATGCTTCAATAAGCACTGAATTTGGAGCTCATTTTCTTAATGTGGAACCATTTATGCTTGATGAACTAACGTCGAAGCATAAAAAACAAGGGCAACACAACCTAACCCATCCGAAACTCACTCAAGCCACTCGGGACATCGTCCGAACATACCAACAAGTTCTGTAACACAACACGGACCTACTCAAGGCCTCAAATCACATCAAATAATGTTGAAATTATGAATCACACCTCAAATCAAACTTGGAGAACTTATGAACTTACAACTTTTACTACTCGCGCTGAATCATATCAAATCAACCCGGAATGATATCAAATTTTGCATGCAAGTCCCAAATGACATAATGGGGCTAATCTAAATCTCGGAAGCGCATTCCGACCCTGATATCACCAAAGTCAACTCTCGGTCAAACCTCTCAACTTTCTAAAATATCAACTTTCCAATTTTCGCCAAAAGTCTTCAACTTACCATATGGACCTCCAATTCCCAATTCGGACGCACGCCTAAGTCCAAAATCACCATAAAGAGCCGTCAGAATCATCAAAAGCCTAATCAGAGGTCGAATGCTAAAAAGTAAAACTTGATCAACTCTTCCAACTTAAAGCTTCAATCCTGATGTTCATTCTTCCAAATCGATTCCGTGTAACTTCAAAACTAATACCGATGATTCACACAAGTAATAATATATCATGCAGATACAATCGTGCCCTCAAACTGCCGAGCGAAATGCAAATGCTCAAAATGAACAGTCGGGTCATTACACTAACTCCCTCAAATCAAGGTTAGACACAACACTTACCTCGCTCCGCAAGCAAATCAAAGCTCTACCAGGGCCTTTCTTCTAATATCCGTCTCCAAGCCAATCTAATCTAACAAAAATCGACTCAATAACATAAAATAATGCTAGAAAAATCAATTACAAGGCATAAAGTTAAGATCTTTACACTTTTTCCAAAATGTCAACAAAAGTCAACTCCGGGCTAGCTTGGTCAAAACTCGACGTTCGGACCAAAACCCATCTACCTATTTATCGCCGAGCCCGGTTATAAAATTAGTTTCGAAATCCAACCTCAATTTGAGGTCTAAATCCCAAATTTACAAAAACCTCCAATTCTTCCCTAAGCCCTAATTTTCTACCATGAAAGAACATAGATTAAAGCTAGAAATTAGTGGGTGATGATGGAAATGGAAGAAAACAAGTTAAAGTACACTAACCAATGAAAGGGTGATGAATTTTTCCTCCAAATCACCTCTAGGCCAGACTTTAACGAAAAGATGGTGAAAAATGGGTGAAATCCCGTGTTTGGAATATATTAATGACTCGGCGTCAGGTGTTCATTGCGTTCGTGAGACACCTGACGCGTTAGCGAACGGCACTACCCAGTTGGCATATGCGAGCGAAACACTCTACGCGTTCGCGTAGGCTTATCCCACATCGCCTTTGCGTTCGCGAGCTTGGGCTCGTATCTGCGTAGAGTAAGTTCCATTCCCAGCCCCCATCTCCTAACGCAACACGTTCATGATGGAGTGGCCGCATTCGCGAAAGGCACACCCCCCACTGCTCCGCGTTCGCGACCACAGCCTCGCGTTAACGATGAACCAGTCCACCCCTGCCCCAAACTACTTTTTGCGATTACTGGAGTATCTTCGTGATTGTGAAGAAGCATTCACGAGAAACTAGCAAAAGCTAAACCAGAATTTTTCCTAAGTTCAAAATCATCTGAAGCCTATCCGAAACTCACCAAAGCCCTCGGGGCTCCAAACCAAACATGCACATAAATCCAAAAACAGCATACGAACTCGATCGCGCAATCAAAGCCCCATAATAATACCTAGAACTAAGAATCGGACACCGAAATGAATGAAATTTTAAATGAAACTTAAGAACATGCAATTTTTCAACCGGACGTCCGAATCACGGCAAATCAACTCCATTTTCCACCAAATTTTACAGATAACTCACAATACTGCAATGAACGTATACCAAGTTCCGGAACCGAAATCCGAACCTAGTAACACCAAACTCAACTTACGGTCAAATTTATGAATTCTTTAAACCTTTAAATTGCTAGTTTTCAATAAATTGCATTAATTCAAGCTAGGGGCTTCCGGATTCGATTCCAGACGTACGCCCAAGTACTAAATCACGATATGGACCTACGGGGACCGTCAAAATACTTATCCGAGTCCGTTTACTCAAATCATTAACCGTAGTCAACTCAAATTAGTTTTAAGGCACAATTTCACATTTTCATCAATTTTCTTATAAAAACCTTCCAGAAAAAAGACACGTACAGAGCAAAAAAATCGAGGAAGGCTAAATAGAGCTATTCGAGGTCTCGAAACACAGAAAGGAAGGGTAAAACTATAAATGACCTATCGGGTCATCACATTCTCCACCTCTATAACAAACATTCATCCTCGAACGGACATAGAAAAGTACCTGGACTAGTGAAAAGGGGTGGATATCTACTCCAATTGTCCGACTCAGACTCCCGCGTGGCTGCCTCGATCGACTGACCTCTCCACTACACTCGAACTGAAGGATAATTCTTAGACCTCAAACTGGCGGACCTGCCGGGCTAGAATAGCCACCGGCTCCTCCTCATAAGTCAAATCCTTGTCCAATTGGACTGAGCTGAAATCTAACACATGGGACGGATCACCGTGACACTTTCGGAGCATGGAAACATTGAACACTGGATGGATTGCTAATAAACTAGGTGGCAATGCTAGCTTGTAGGCCACCTCACCCACTCTCTCAAGAATCTCAAAGGGTCCGATATACCTAAGGCTCAACTTGACCTTCTTTTCGAACCTTATCACACGCTTCTTAGGTGAAACCCGGAGCAATAACCTCTCTCCAACCATGAATGCATGATCACGAACTCTATCGTCGGCATAACTCTTTTGCCTAGACTGA
This sequence comes from Nicotiana attenuata, assembly GCF_001879085.1. NCBI lineage: Eukaryota > Viridiplantae > Streptophyta > Magnoliopsida > Solanales > Solanaceae > Nicotiana > Nicotiana attenuata. Next base: position 64,475 of record NW_017673220.1, read on the forward strand.
GCGGTGCGAAGTCGATCTTGAATAATCTTGACCAGATCTAAGGCATCATGTACCAAATCTGTACCCAACAATCGAGCCTCCCCCGGCTCGAACCATCCAACTGGCGAACGACTCTGCCCCCCGTATAATGCCTCATGGGGAGCCATCTAAATGCTCGACTGGTAGTTGTTATTGTAGGCAAACTCTGCAAGTGGGAAGAACCATTCCCAAGAACCCCCCAAAATCCATAACGCAAGCACGAAGCATATCCTCCTATATCTGAATTGTGTGCTCGGACTGCCTGTCCGTCAGGGGTGAAATGTTATACTCAACTCCACCCGCGTGCCTAACTCACGCTGTACAACCCTCTAAAAGTGCAAGGTGAACTGTGTACCTCAATCAGAAATGATAGACATAGGCACACCATGAAGACGAACGATCTCGCGGATGTAGATCTCAGCTGACGACTCTAGAGAATAAGTAACTGCCACTGGAATGAAATGTGCCGACTTGGTCAAAATGTCCACAATGACCCATACCGCGTAGAACTTCTTCTAAGTCCGTGGGAGTCCAACATCAAAATGCATAGTGATACGCTCCCACTTCCACTCAGGAATATCTAGCCTATGAAGCAAACCACCAGGCCTCAAATGTTCGTACTTTAATTGCTGACAATTTAGGCACCGAGCCACAAAGGCGACTATATCCTTCTTCATCTTCCTCCACCAATAATGCTGCCATAAGTTCCGATACATCTTGGCGGCACCTAGATGAATAGAATACCAGGAACTATGGGCCTTCTCAAGAATCAACTCACGAAGCCCATCCACGTTGGGCACGCAAATACGACCCTGCATCCTCAAAACCCCATCATATCCAACAGTAACCTACTTGGCACCACCGTGTCGCACCGTGTCCTTAAGGACAAGCAAATGGAGATCATCATACTGACGCTCTCTGATGCATTCATACAAGGAAGACGGAGTGACTGTGTAAGCTAGAACCCAACTGGGCTCTGAAATATCTAACCTCACGAACTGATTGGCCAAAGCCTAAACATCTGCTGCAAGCGATCTCTCACCAACTAGGATATACGCAAGTCTACCCATACTCACTGCCTTACTACTCAATGCATCGGCCACCACATTAGCCTTCCCGAGATGATACAAAATGGTGATATCATAATCTTTTGACAACTCCAATTAAATCCTCTGCCTCAAGTTGAGATCTTTTTCGTGAACAAATACTGTAAACTCCAATGATCAGTGAATACCTCAGACGGCACACCGTAAAGATAGTGCCTCAAATCTTCAGCACATAAACAATGGCTGCCAACTCTATGTCATGAATATAGTAATTCTTCTCATGAACATTCATATGCTGTGATGCGTATACAATCACCCGGCCATCCTGCATCAATACTGCACCGAGCCCGATATAAGATGCATCACAATACACCATGTAGGATCCTGAACATGTGGGCAACACCAACACTAGCGTCGTAGTCAAAGCAGTCTTGAGCTTCTAAAAGCTCAACTCGCACTCATTCGACCATATTAATGGTGCACCCTTCTGGGTCAATCTACTCAATGGGGCTACTATGGATGAAAATCGCTCCACGAACCGATGATAATAACCCGCCAAACCTAGGAAACTCAGGATATCTGTCGCTGAAGTAGGTCTAGGTCAGTTCCGAACTGCCTCAATCTTTTTAGGATCCACCTTTATGCCCTCTTCCGATACAACATACCACAAAACGGCGACTGAGTCTAAGCAAAACTCACATTTTGAAAACATGGCACATAGCTAACTATCTCTCAGAGTCTGAAGTACAATCCGAAGATGTTGCTCCTGCTTATCTCGACTACGGGAGTAGATCAAGATATCATTAATGAATACAATCACGAAAGAATCCAAGTAGGGATTGAAGCGGTTCATTAAATCCATGAATGTTGTTGGGGCATTTGTCAGGCCAAATGACATCACTAGGAACACATATTGCCCATACCGAGTCCGAAAAGCCTCCTTAGGGACATCGGATGCCCTAATCATCAACTGATGGTAGCCACAAACCTCAAATCAATCTTCGAAAACACTTTGGCACCCTGGAGCTGATCAAATAACTCATCAATCCTCAGCAACAGATAATTGTTCTCGATAGTTACCTTGTTCAACTGTCGATAGTCTATGCACATCCTCATCGAACAATCATTCTTCTTCACGAACAACACGGGCACACCCCAGGGCGAGACACTAGGTGTAATGAATCCCTTGTCAAGCAAGTCTTGCAACTGCTCCTTCAACTCCTTCAACTACAGCGGGGCCATACGGTGTGGCAGAATAGAAATGGGCTGGGTGCCCGGAGACAAATCAATATAGAATTCAATATCTCTGTCGGGTGGCATCCCCGAAAGATCTGCAGGAAACACCTTTAGAAAGTCACACCGGTACTGAATCCATGGAAGGAACCTTCGCACTCGAATCACGAACATATGCCAAATAAGCTAGACATCCCTTCTGGACCATACGTTGAGCCTTCACATAAGAAATAACTCTGCTGGTAGAATGGCCAAGAGTCTCTCTCAACTATAATCCAGGCATCCCCGACATGGCTAAGGTCACCGTCTTGGCGTGACCGTCCAATATAGCATGATAAGGTAACAACCAATCCACGCCCAAGATAGCATCAAAATCTTCGATATCAAGATTATAAGATCTATGCTAGTCTTATGAGTCCCAATAGTAATCACACACGAGCGATTGACGTGATCTACAACAATAGAATCTCCCACAGGTGTCACAACCCAAGTTCTCCCTCCGTGAACTGTCGTGACGACACCTAGTCTATACGACTAGGTAAACATTTTGCGGAATTGAGACAAAAACATGAAAACTAACAACTTAACAGGTAAATTTAATTAAGAAATTTAGATGTCGCTTAGCATATACAATAATCGCTGTCGAACTGAACATAAACGCTCCCAAAACCCGAAATATCATGAGTCAGAAACTACAGAAGGAAACAGTATTTCTATACTCCAGAGTCTAACAAAATGAAATACAAGGAAATGTTATATGGGGTAAGAGTATCTAGGGACTCCAAGGTCTGCGGACGCGACAGATATACCTTGAAGTCTCTACAGCTTGCTCGCCTCACGGATAATGCGGCTGATAAGCGGCACCTGGATCTGCACACAAAAAACATGTGCAGGGTAGGGCATTAGTACACCACAATGGTACCCGGTAAGTCCCAAGCCTAACCTCGGTTGAGTAGTGACTAGATCAGGTCAGGGCCCTACTGGTATATCTATAATAAATATAACAGAATGAAATACCGCGATAAGAATAAATACTGAAATTTACCAAGAATATAAGCATAGAAGAACAGCTCAAAATAAAGAGATAACAACAAGGGATCTTCCAGGATACTATCCCGTAGTCCGAAACGTAAATATGGAGGGGGACCTACCGGAATACCGTTCCGTAGTTCCAAAGTAAATATGCAGATTAGGGGGGAATCTACTGGAATACCGTTCCATAGACCCAAAGTAAATATGCAGAACAGGGGGATTTACCGAAATACCATTCCGTAGTCCCAAAGTAAATATGCAGCTCAACCAATGAAAACAACAGTTACAGCAAGAAACCTATAGTTTTGACTAAGTCCAATTCAAAGGAAAAGCAAGTAATTTTACTAAACATGCTGCACATAGTTCAAATAGGCAGTTAAAACACATAGGCATTCTTTTTTAATCTAAATAGGATAGTACATATGCTTGTGTAGTTCAAACAAGGAGAAAAACAGGTTATGACTAAATGAAAAACGGGGTTTTACCACATATGGCCCGTGTACGTACTCGTCACCTCACGTACACGGCGCTTATATATCAAGCAGTACAAAATCCTTAGGGGAGTTTCCCCAAACAAGGTTAGGAAAGCCACTTACCTCGAACCAAGCTTAATCAATCCGAAACAATGCTCTTTTCGCGAATATCCGGCTCCAGATGGCCCAAATCTAGCCAAATCAATTACATAACGAAAATATAGCTACATGCAACTAATTTAGCTAATGAAATCAAAGCTGGAGCAAGAAAATAGAAAAACGCCCAAAAATCCTCCCCGGGCCCACGTCTCGGAATCGGGTAAAAGTCACAAATTATGAACACCCAATCACTCATAAGTTCACTCGCACAAAAATCATCCAAAACCATCGCCTAAATCCCACTCCAATCTCAGATTTTTGGTTGGGAACGTTTCCCGCAATTTCCCATCTTCCTCGCTCAAATTCATTAATTTAATGAAAAAAACAACTATGGATTAATGAAATAAGATCAAAATAGGATTAGGAATTGTTAGCCAATGATTTCATCTGAAAAACACTCGAAAATTCGCCTTCCTCCGAGCTCTAAATCGAATTTTGTGAAATGAATTTCAAACCCTCGAATCTGCATTTTTTAACCAGCGATTATATCGCACCTGTGGGCCAAGGATCGCATCTGCGGTCCTGCACCTGCGGAAATTTTCCATCGCAAGTGCGGCTTTTCACTTAAAGCACCTCCTCCGGATCTACGAAAAAGAGGTCGCACCTGCAGACCCTTGTCCGCTTCTGCGAGCCCAGACCGCTCCTGCGGTTCGTTCTCTTGACCTGCGGGCATCGCATATGCGGAACTCCCCTCGCACCTGCGATCCTAGACTTCCTTCCTATTTTCGCTTCTCCGGCTCCGCACCTACGGCCCAAAGTGCGCACGTGCGAATTCACCAGGTGCAGCTACTTCAGCAATTTGCATAAGTCTCAAACCAATCCGTTAAGCACCCGAAACTCACCCGAGGCCCCCTAGACCTCAACCAAACATAACAACCAATCCTAAAACATCATACAAACTTAGTCGAGCCCTCAAATCACATCCAACAATGCTAAAAACACAAATCACCCTCCAATCCAAACTTAATGAACTTGAAACTTCGAAATTCGGCAACTGATGCCGAAATCAACCAAACCATGTCCGTTTGACCCCAAATTTTGCGCACAAGTCATATTCAACACTACGGACTTATTCCAACTTCCGGAATTGGATTCCGACCCCGATATCAAAAACTCCACTACCGGTTCGAATCTCCAAAAATTCGACTTTCGCTATTTCAAGCCTAAATAAGCTACGAACCTCCAAAACACAATCCGGACACGCCCCAAATCACCCAACGGAGCTAACAGAATTGACGGAACTCCATTCCGGAGCCGTCTTCACACAGCTCCAACTACGGTCGAAATTCTAAGACTTAAGCTCTCATTTAGGGATTAAGTGTCCCAAAGTACTTCGAAACTCGATATGACTTCCCGGCAAGCCAAAGTAGCAGAAAAAGATACGAGGAAAGCAGTTAATAGGGGATCGGGGCTCTAACTCTCAAAACGGCCAGCCGGTTATTACGTCCTCCCCCTTTTAAAATAATCGTTCATCCTCAAACGAGCATAGAGACATACATGAAGTGGTGAAAAGATGAGGATAACGGCTGCGCATATCCTGCTCGGTCTCCCAAGTCGCCTCCTCGATCGGCTGACCCCGCCACGGAACCTTCAGTAATGCAATGTTCTTTGACCTCAGCTTTTGAACCTGCCTGCCCACAATAGCCATTGGCTCCCTAACATAGGATAGGTCCTTTTTCCAACTGGACTGAATTGAAATCCAACAAGTGAGACGGATCGCTGTGATATCTCTGCAGCATCGAAACATAAAATACCGGATGAACTCCTGCTAGGCTGGGAGGTAAGGCAAGCTCACAAGCAACCTCCCCAACACACCGCAATACCTCAAAGGGACCAATAAACCTTGGGCTCAGCTTGCCATTCTTTTTTAACCTCGTAACGCCTTTCATAGGCGAAACCCAGAGTAGGACCCGCTCTCCGACCATGTATCCAACATCGCAAACCTTTCGGTCTGCATAACTCTTCTGCCTGGACTGGGCTATGCGATGTCTATTCACCAGGGGCATCGCATATGCGGAAATCCCCTCGCACCTGCGATCCCACACTTCCTTCCCACTTCTGCTTCTGCGGCTCCGCACCTATGGCCCAAAGTGCGCAGGTGCGAATTCACCAGGTGCAGCTACTTCTGCAATTTGCATAAGTTTCAAACCAATCCGTTAAGCACCCGAAACTCACCCGAGGCCCCCCAAACCTCAACCAAACATAACAACCATTCTTAAAATATCATACAAACTTAGTCGAGCCCTCAAATCACATCCAACAACGCTAAAAAACACAAATCACCCTCCAATCCAAACTTAATGAACTTGAAACTTCGAAATTCGGCAACCGATGCCGAAATCAACCAAACCACGTCTGTTTGACCCCAAATTTTGCGCACAAGTCATATTCAACACTACAGACTTATTCCAACTTCCGGGATTGGATTCCAACCCCGATATCAAAAATTCCACTACCGGTTCGAATCTCCAAAAATTTGACTTTCGCCATTTCAAGCCTAAATAAGCTACGAACCTCCAAAACACAATCCGGACACGCCCCTAGGCCCAAAATCACCCAACGGAGCTAACAGAATTGACGGAACTCCATTCCGGAGCCGTCTTCACACACCTCCAACTACGGTAGAAATTCTAAGACTTAAGCTCTCATTTAGGGACAAGTGTCCCAAAATACTTCGAAACTCGAAATGACTTCCCGGCAAGTCAAAATAGCAGAAAAAGATACGGAGAAAGCAGTTAATGGGGGATCGGGGCTCTAACTCTCAAAACGGCCAGCCGGGTCATTACATCCTCCCCCTTTTAAAATAATCGTTCATTCTCGAACGAGCATAGAGACATACATGAAGTGGTGAAAAGATGAGGATAATGGCTGCACATATCCTGCTCGGTCTCCCAAGTCGCCTCCTCGATCAGCTGATCCCGCCACTGAACCTTCACTAATGCAATGTTCTTTGACCTCATCTTTCGAACCTGCCTGCCCACAATAGCCACCGGCTCCCTAACATAGGAGTAGGTCCTTTTTCCAACTGGACTGAACTGAAATCCAACATGTGAGACGGATCGCTGTGATATCTCTGGAGCATCGAAACATGAAATACCGGATGAACTCCTGCTAGGCTGGGAGGTAAGGCAAGCTCATAAGCAACCTCCCCAACACGCCGCAATACCTCAAAGGGACCAATAAACCTTGGGCTCAGCTTGCCCTTCTTTTTGAACCTCATAACGCCTTTCATAGGCGAAACCCAGAGTAGGACCCGCTCTCCGACCATGTATCAAACATCGCGAACCTTCCGATCTGCATAACTCTTCTGTCTGGACTGGGCTATGCGAAGTCTATCCTGAATTACCTTAACCTTCTCCAAGGCATCCTGAACCAAGTCCGTACCAAATAATCTGGCCTCGCCCGACTCGAACCAACCCATTGGGACCGACATCGCCTACCATACAGAGGCTCATACGGTGCCATCTGAATGTTGGACTGATAACTGTTGTTGTAGGCGAACTCCGCAAGGGGCAAGAACTGATCCCAAGAACCCAAAAAAACCATATCACACGCATAAAGAATATCCTGAAGAATCTAAATAGTGCGCTTGGACTGACCGTCCATCTGCGGGTGAAATGTTGTGCTCAACTCCACCCGAGTACCGAACTCCAGCTTTAGCGATCTCCAGAATCATAATGTAAACTATGTACCCCGATCAGAGATGATAGATACCGGCACGCCATGAAGTCTGTCAATCTCACGGATATAAACTCGATTAACCTGCTGGGAAGATTCGGTATTCATCACATGAAGGAAATGAGCTGACTTGGTCAGTATCCACAATCACCCAAACTGCATCAAACTTCCTGCTGAGTCCGTGGAGTCCGACAACGAAATCCATAATGATCTGTTCCTATTTCCACTCTGGAATCATTAACATCTGAAGGAACCCACCCAGTCGCTGATGCTCATACTTCACCTGCTGATAATTTAGACACCAAGCAACATACTCCACTATGTCCTTCTTCATTCTACGCCACCAATAATGCTGCCTCAAGTCCTGATACATATTTGCGGCACCCGGATGAATAGAGTACCGCGAGCTGTGAACCTCCTGAGGAATCAACTCACGCAAACCATCAACATTAGGCACACACAGCCTGCCCTACATCCTCAATGCACCATCATCCCCAATAGTGACCTCCTTGGCATTATTGTGCTGGACGGTGTCCCTAAGGACAAGTAGATAGGGGTCATCATACTGATGATCCTTGATACGATTATAGAGAGAAGACCGAGAGACCACACAAGCCAATACTCGACTAGGCTCAGAAATATTCATTCTCACAAACTGGCTGGCTAAGGCCTAAACATCAGACGCCATGGGCCTCTTTGCTGCTAGTAGATAAGCTAAACTCCCCAAAATCTATGCCTGGAGACTCAAAGCACCGACCACCATATTGGCCTTCCCCGAATGGTACAAAATGGTGATATCATAATCCTTAAGCAGCTTTAACCACCTCCTCTGATGCAAATTAAGATCCTTCTACTTGAACAGATGATGTAAACTTTGGTGATCAGTAAGCTCGCACAATAGGAATGAAATAAAGTGGAATTCTCGTAACAGTTCCATAGCCTCCCGAAGATAAGTACAGACGTCTCCGTACCGATCCGCGGGACTCTAATAAACCGGTTTGTGACTCACGAATCCTATGAACCTAGGGCTCTGATACCAAGTTGTCACGACCCAAGTTCTCCCTCCGTGAACCGTCGTGACAGCACCTAGTCTCTACGACTAGGTAAGCCTAACATTTAGCAGAAATGAGACGAAAACATGAAAACTAACAACTTAACATGTAAATTTAATTCAGAAATTTTAGATTCCGATCGACATATGCAATAATCACTCTCGAACTGAACATAAACGCTCCCAAAACCCGAAATACCACGAGTCACAAACTACAGAAGGAAAACAGTATTTCTATACTACAGAGTCTAACAAAAGGAAATACAAGGAAATGTTGATATGGGGGGAGACTAGATAGGGACTCCGAGGTCTGCGCACGCGGCAGATATACCTTGAAGTCTCTACAGCAGGCTGACCTCATGGATAATGCGGCTTATAAGCGGTACCTGGATCTGCACACGAAAAGCATGTGCAGGGAAGGGCATGAGTACACCACAATGGTACCCGGTAAGTGCCAAGCCTAACCTCGGTGGAGTAGTGACGAGATCAGGTGAGGTCCCTACTGGTATATATATAATAAAATATAACAGAATGAAATATCACGGTAAGAATAAATACTAAAATTTAACAAGAATGTAAACATTGAAGAACAGCTCAAAATAAAGAGATAACAACAAAGGATCTCCCAGGATACCGTCCCGTAGTCCCAAACGTAAATGTGCAGGGGAAATCTACCGGAATACCATTCCGTAGTCCCAAAAAACTTATGCAGAACAGGGGAAGATCTACCGGAATACCGTTCTGTTGTCCCAAAGTAAATATACAGAACAGGGGGTCTACCGGAATATCGTTCCGTTGTCCCAAAGTAAATATGCAGCTCAACCTATGAAAATAATAGTTACAACAAGAAACCTACAGTTTTGACTAAGTCCAATTCAAAGGAAGAGCAAGTAATTTCACTAACATGCTGCACAGAGTTCAAATAGAAAGTTAAAACACATAGGCATGCTTTTCTAATTTAAACAGGATAGTACAAACGCTAATGTAGTTCAAACAAGGAGAAAAATAGGTTATGACTAAATGAAAAACAGAGTTTCACCACAAACAGCCCGTGTACGTACTCGTCACCTCACTTACACGGCGCTCATATATCAAACAGTACCAAATCCTAAAGGGTAGTTCCCCCACACAAGGTTAGACAAGCCACTCACCTCGAACCAAGCTTAATCAATCCGAAACAATGCTCTTTCCGCGAATATCCGGCTCTGGATTGCCCAAATCTAGCCAAATCAATTACATAAAGTAAATATAGCTACTAGACCCTAATTTAGCTAATGAAATCAAAGCTAAGGCAAGAAAATAGATAAACGCCCAAAAATCCTCCACGGGCCCACGTCACAAAATCGGGTAAAAGTCATAAATTATGAACACCCATTCACTCACGACTTCACTCGTACCAAAATCATCCAAAAACAATGCCTAAATCCCACTCAAATCTAGGATTTTTTGTTGGGGAACTTTTCCCACAATTTCCCAACTTCCTCACTCAAATTGCTTAATTTAATGAAGAAAAAAACTATGGATTAATGAAATATGATCAAAATAGGATTAGGAATCATTACCTAATGATTTCCTCTGAAAAACTCTCGAAATATTGCCTTCCTCCGAGCTCTAAGTCGAATTTTGTGAAATGAATTACAAACCCTCGAATCTGCCCTTTTCTGCACAGCGATTATCACACCAGCGGGCCAAGGATCGCATATGCGGTCCCGCACCTGCGAATATTTTCCATGGCAGGTGCGGCTTTTCACTTAAAGCACCTCGTCCGCATCTGCGATCAAGAGGTCGCACCTGCGTGTGCGCACCTGCAGACCCTTGTCCGCTTCTGCGGTCCCAGACCGTTCCTGCGGTTCCTTCTCTCGCACCTGCGATCCCAGACCTCCTTCCCATTTCCGCTTTTGCGGTTCCACAGCCTCTTCTGCGGCTCCGAACCTGCGGCCCTAAGTGCGCAGGTGCGAAAACACCAGGTGCAGCAACTTTAACAATTTGCATAAGTCTCAAACCAATTTGTTAAGCACCCGAAACTCTCCCCAGGCCCCGCGGAACTCAACCAAACGTACCAACCAATCCTAAAACTTCATACGAACTTAGTCGAGCCCTCAAATCACATCCAACAACGCTAAAAACACAAATCACCCTCCAATCCAAACTTAATGAACTTGAAACTTCCAAATTCGACAGTTGATGCTGAAATTAACCAAACCACGTCTGTTTGACCCCAAATTTTGCCCACAAATCATATTCAACACTAAGGACCTATTCCAACTTTGGGTATAAGATTCCGACCCCGATATCAAAAATTCCACTACCGGTCCGAATCTCCCAAAATTCGACTTTCGCCATTTCAAGCCTAAATAAGCTACGGACCTCCAAAACACAATCTGTAATAGCTTTCATTAATGCAATCAAGATTTTTTTCATTCTCAATTCTCATTTCTATTCTCTCAATTGCTCTTGACATTTGTTTTCACCTACGACACTGACAATCTCGTCTAGCGTACGAAGGGGACCTCAGTTTGCAGACAGTACTGCACTGACATCAGTTACTTAGCCTTACGTTGCCCTTCCAAGGAATCTCAGGAAGGCGCCGTATAACAGTTGGTATCAACCTAGGCCCAAAATCACCCAACGCAGCTAATGGAATCGACGGAACTCCATTCCGGAGCCGTCTTCACACAACTCCGACTACGGTCCAAATTCTAAGACTTAAGCTATCATTTAGGGACTAAGTGTCCCAATATACTTAGAAATTCAAAACAAATCTTCCCGGCAAGTTAAAATAGTAGAAAAAGATACGGGGAAAGTAGTTAATAGGGTATCGGGTCTCTAACTCTCAAAACGACCGGCCGGGTCGTTACATCCAACCCCTCTTAAATCAATTGTTTGTCCTCGAACGAGCATAGAGACATAGCTGAAGTGGTGAAAAGATAAGGATAACGGCTGTGTATATCCTGCTCAGTCTCCCAAGCCGCCTCCTCCACCGGCTGACTCCGCCAGTGAACGTTCACTGATGCAATGTTCTTTGACCTCAGCCTTCGAACCTGCCTGCCCACACTAGCCACTGGCTCCTCAACATAGGATAGATCCTTTTCCAACTTGACTGAACTGAAATCCAACATGTGAGACAGATCGTCGTGATATCTCTGGAGCATCGAAACATGAAATACCGGATGAACTCCTCTTAGGCTGGGAGGTAAGGCAAGCTCATAAGAAACCTCCCCAACACGCTGCAATACCTCAAAGGGACCAATAAACCTTGGGCTCAACTTGCCCTTCTTTCCAAACCTCATATCGCCTTTGATAAGCGAAACCCGGAGCAGGACCCGCTCTCCAACCATGAATGCCACATTGCGAACCTTCTGGTCCGCATAACTCTTCTGTCTAGACTGGGTTGTGTGAAGTCTATCCTGAATTACCTTAACCTTCTCCAAGGCATCCTGAACCAAGTCCATACCCAATAATCTGGCCTCTCCTAGCTCGAACCAACCCCTTAGGGACCGACACCGCCTACCATACAGAGCCTCATACGGTGCCATCTGAATGCTAGACTAATAACTATTGTTGTAGGCGAACTCCACAAGGGGCAAGAACTGATCCCATGAACCTCCAAACTCTATCACACACACACGAACAATATCTCCAAGAATCTGAATAGTGCGCTCGGGCTGCCTGTCCATCTGCGGGTAAAATGCTGGCTCCACTCTACCCGAGTACCCAACTCTTGTTGTACGGCTCTCCAGAACCGTGATGTAAACTGCGTACCCCGGTCAGAGATGATAGATACCGGCACGCCATGAAGCCTGACAATCTCATGGATATAAACTCAAGCCAACTGCTCGGAAGTATAGGTAGTCATCACAGGAAGGAAATGAGCTGACTAGGTCAGTCTATCCACAACTACCCAAACTGCATCAAACTTCCGATGTTTGTGGGAGTCCGACAACAAAATCCATAATGATCCGTTCCCATTTCCACTTCGGAATCTCTAACTTCTGAAGCAACCCACCTGGTCGCTAATGCTCATACTTCATCTGCTGACAATTTAGACACCGAGAACCATACTCCACTATGTCCTTCTTCATTCTACGCCAACAATAATGCTGCCTCAAGTCATGATACATCTTCTCGCACCCAGATGAATAGAGTACCGCAAGCTATGATCCAATTGAGGAATCAACTCACGCAGACCATCAACATTAGGCATACATAGCCTGCCCTACATCCTCAATGCACCATCATCCTCAATAGTGACCTCCTTGGCATCACCGTGCTGGACCGTGTACCTAAGGACAAGCAGATGGGGGTCATCATACAGATTGCTCCCTGATACGATCATAGAGAGAAAATCGAGAGTCCACACAAGCCAATACTCGACTAGGCTCAGAAAACCGAGAGTCCACACAAGCTAAGGCCTGAACATCCAACGCCATGGGCCTCTCTACTGCTGGTAGATAAGCTAAACTCCACAAAATCTCTGCCCGGCAACTCAAAGCATCGGCCACCATATTGGCCTTCCTCGGGTGGTACAAAATGGTGATATCATAATCCTTAAGAAGCTCTAACCACCTCCTCTGACACAAATTAAGATCCTTCTACTTGAACTGATGCAGAAAACTCCGGTGATCAGTAAGCACGCACGATAGGAATGAAATAAAGTGGAATTCTCCTAACAGTTCCATAGCCTCCCAAAGATAAGTACAGACGTCTCCGTACCGATCCGCAAGACTCTAATAAACCGGTTTGTGACTCACGACTCCTATGAACCTAGAGCTCTAATACCAACTTGTCACGGCCTAAGTTCTCCATCCATGAACCGTCGTGACGGCACCTAGTCCCTATGACTAGGTAAGCCTAACGTTTTGCGGAAATGAGATAAAAACATGAAAACTAAAAACTTGACAGGTAAATTTAATTAAGAAATTTAGATGCCGCTCGGCATATACAATAATCACTCTTGAAGTGAACATAAACGCTCCCAAATCCCAGAATATCATGAGTCACAAACTACAGAAGGGAAATAGTTTTTCTATGCTCCAGAGTCTAACAAAAGGAAATACAAGGGAATGTTGATATGGGGGAAGAGCAGATATGGACTCCGACGTCTGCGGACGCGGCAGATATACCTTGAAATCTCTATAGCTGGCTCGCCTCAGGGATAATGCGGCTGATAAGTGGTACCTGGATCTGCACACGAAAAACATGTGCAGGGAAGGGCATGAGTACACCATAATGGTACCCAGTAAGTGCCAAGCCTAACCTCGATCGAGTAGTGACGAGATCAGGCCAGGGCCCTACTGGTATATATATAATAAAATATAACAGAATGAAATATCGCGGTAAGAATAAATACTGAAATTTAACAAGAATGTATGCATAGAAGAACAACTCAAAACAAAGAGATAACAACAAGGGATCTCCAAGGATACCGTCCCGTAGTCCCAAACGTAAATGTGCAAGGGGATCTACCGGAATACCGTTTTGTAGTCCCAGAGTAAATATGCAGAACAAGGGGGATACACCAGAATACCGTTACGTCGTCCCCAAATAAATACGTAGAACGGGGGGATCTACCGGAATACCGTTTCGTAGTCCCAATGTAAATATGCAGCTCAACCAATGAAAACAACAGTTACAGCAAGAAACCTATAGTTTTGACTAAGTCCAATTCAAAAGAAAGCAAGTAATTTCACTAAACATGCTGCACAGAGTTCAAATAGGCAGTTAAAACACATAGGCATGCATTTCTAATCTAAACAGGATTGTACATATGCTAGTGTAGTTCAAACAAGGAGAAAAACAGGTTATGACTTAATGAAAAACGGAGTTTTACCACAAACAGCCGTGTATGTACTCGTCACCTCACGTACACGACGCTCATATATGAAACAGTACGAAATTCTAAGGGGAGTTCCCCCACACAAAGTTAGTGTTACATCTCGTGATTTTAACAACATTGACATCGTTATATATGTTTGATGTGGTATTTCGATTTTGGAATATTTTTTAAAAAATTTTGAAAAATATGATTTTATATAGTTATTAATATTACTACTTCCGAATATGCTTTAAATAGTACACATAATATGATATAGTTTATGAGATTTTCTTTATTGTAAAGATAAAAATTATTCTCTTACAAGAAAAGAGGGTTATCTTTTTACCATTTTAAGAATTAAGCGTATGAAAATTTGTATTCTTTATATGAGATTAGAAAAATTAGAAGTTGAGAAAATATGTTTTTTTACATGGATGTTTTAACGAAATAGTAGTGTATGTATTAATTTTATATGGTACCACATGACCATGATAGTGAGGTGTATAATATGTATTAAAAGTGAGTAGTATTTTAAGTAATTTGGGATAATTCTTAATTATGTGGGTAATTGGTTAATTATTGGGTAATGCGATATTACCTAATTAATTAAGGATATATTGGATAAGGATTTAAGTTCATTTGGTGGCAGCCCCCCTTCAAACTAAGTGACTGAGCCATTAGATCATTGAATTAAGAAGACACTTGGATAGTATCCTAATCCATTCCATGCAAACACATATATAATATACCAAAAGGGGAAAACACTCATTAAACCCAAAATACAACACTGCTTCTTCTTCTTTTGATAAAATACAGCACTGCTTGTTCTTATTTGACAATGGTAGGTGTGGTCTAATTAAGAGTATAAGAGCTCTATATGTGTGCCTCTTGAGTGGTGTCTGATCTGTATCAGTGCTGGAATCCTATGGCACTTGAAGCCTAATATTTGTTAAGCCTGTAATGATTATCAACTTCTAGAGATGTTGGGATGTTATTATGTTAAAACCGCCATGTAGTTAGACCACGCAAATGACCACAGATATATGTATGTCTCCAAAATGATGAGTGAGAGCAAATAAGGATAAATTGAGAGGTGGCAATGACCAGAACTCTTTTGATACTCAAATAAGATAAGAAGTTACTTGATTGACGGTGACCTTAAAGAGAGCGCGGTACAATCATTCCCAAGAATATCATACAGATTTTTTTCTACTCCAGGTACGTTAAGTCTATCCCTTCTTTCCTTTGGCATGATCGAAGTAACGATACATAAACGTAATGCTCTTCCATAAGTAGTTCTACTCTTAGCTGTTAAGGATGTTTATATTATTCATTCCCATAAAGTTATATTCAAGCATGGCTAAGTATGTATCTAGTTCCCTATTGAGGTATATGAGAAAGATATTAATATTCATAATATAAGTGACACATGCATTTTCATGCATTTACCACCGTGCTACGGCCGGTTGGGCAGTCATGCATATTCATTTACCGCCGTGTTACGACCGGTTGGGTAGTCATGCATATTCATTTACCACCGTGCTACGATCAGTCGGGCGGTCATGCATTTACCACCGTGCTACGGCCGGTCGGGCAGTTACCACCGGTTGGGCAGTTATGTATCATTATTTACCACCGATTGGGCAGTCATATATTTACCACCGTGCGACGGCCGCTCGGGCAGTTACCACTGATCAGTTGGGCAGTCATGCATCATACGATATGGATAATAGTCTCAAAGATAAGCATTATATATCTAAGTATAGTAAGTATGCATATACAGAGATTCAGGTTGACTCTAATATGTCTTTAATTAATGTTGACTTACTGTTATGTTTCAGATCCCCTTTACATACTCAGTACATTATTCGTACTGGCGTCCTTTTATTGGGGATGCTGCATTCATGCCTGTGGGTATAGAAAATCAGTTTGACGAGCCCTCATAGTTGATGAGGTCAGCATTCAGCGAAGGATCGGTAAGACTCCACCTCATTCGGAGTGCAGCCGAGTCTATAAGTCATCGTGTCACAGTCTTGCAACAAACTTATGGGTAGGCTGGTACCCTGTCCCATTTGATATCAAATAATCTTAGAGGCTTTGTAGACAGAGGTTCATTTTGTACAGTATGTTAGAGGCCTTGACGGCCCATATGTATTCATGCTTTAAGAACGATGGTTCATTAATACAGTGTTTTCCCACTTTTAGTTAGATATTATGAGTTGTGGCCCAATGATAGTTACAAAAGGAATTAGTTCGGCCAACTCGGCCTATGTATATTCTAGTTTCGGTCGAATGATCATGAGTTACAGAGTGGTTCGCTCGGTCTAGCACGGCACCGGGTGCCAGCCACACCCCCCAGGTTTGGGGCGTGACAGTTTGGCAATCCACTTACCTCGAATCAAGCTTAATCAATCTGAAACAATGCTCTATCCGCGAATATCCAGCTCCAGATGGCCCAAAATCTAGCCAAATAACTTACATAACGTAAATATAGCTACAAGCAACTAATTCAGCTAATGAAATCAAAGCTAAGGCAAGAAAATAGAAAAACACCCAAATATCCTCCCTGGGCCCACGTCTCGGAATCGGGTGAAAGTCACAAATTATGAACACCCATTCACTCACGATTTCACTCGTACTAAAATCATCCAAAACCAATGCCTAAATCCCACTCAAAACTCAGATTTTTCGTTGGGGAACTTTTCCCCCAATTTCCCAACTTCTTCACTCAAATTCATTAATTTAATGAAGAAAACAACTATGGATTAATGAAATATGATCAAAATAGGATTAGGAATCGTTACCCAATGATTTCCTCTGGAAAAACTCTCAAAAAATCGCCTTCCTCCGAGCTTTAAATCGAATTTTGTGAAATAAATTTCAAACCCTCAAATCTGCCCTTTTCTGCCCAGCAATTATCGCACCTGCGGGCAAAGGATCGCATCTGCGGTCCCGCACCTGCGGAAATTTTCCATTGCAGATGCGGCTTTTCACTTAAAGCACCTCGTCCACATATGCGATCAAGAGGTCGCACCTGCGTGTGCGCACCTGCGGACCCTTGTCCGCTTTTCCTGTCCCAGACCGCTCCTGTGGTTCCTTCTCTCTCACCTGCGGGAATCGCAGATGCGGAACTCCACTCGCACCTGCGATCCCATACCTCCTTCCCATTTCCGCTTCTGCGGATCCACAGCCGCTTCTGCGGCTCCGAACAAGCGGCCCTAAGTGCGCAGGTGCAAAAATACCAGGTGCAGCAACTTCAGCAATTTACATAAGTCTCAAACCAATCCGTTAAGCACTAGAGGCCCCCTCGACCTCAACCAAACATACAAACCAATCCGAAAACGTCATACGAACTTAGTCAAGCCCTCAAATCACATCCAACAATGCTAAAAACACAAATAACCCTCTAATCCAAACTTAATGAACTTGAAACTTTTAAATTCGACAATCGATGCCGAAATCAACCAAACCACGTCTGTTTGACCCTAAATTTTGCGCACAAGTCATATTCAACACTATGGATCTATTCCAACTTTCGGGATTGGATTCTGACCCCGATATCAAAAATTTCACTTCCGGTCCGAATTTCTAAAAATTTGATTTTCGTCATTTTAAGCCCAAATAAGCTACGGACCTCCAAAACACAATCCGGACATGCCCCTAGGCCAAAATCACCCAACGGAGCTAATGGGATTGACGGAACTCCATTATGGAGCCGTCTTCACACAGTTTCGACTATGGTCCAAATTTTAAGACTTAATCTCTCATTTAGGGACTAAGTGTCCCAAAATACTTCGAAACTCAAAACGGATCTTCTCGGAAAGTCATAATAGCATAAAAAGATATGGGGAAAGCAGTTAATGGGGCATCGGGGCTCTAACTCTCAAAACAACCGGCTGGGTCATTGCAACAGTCGTAGACACATACACAGGAGCATTTAAAAAATCATGAGGCACAACCAGATATGAAGCAAAATAGGATGACATGCAGGAATAAGTAAATCCCGGATCAAATAAAAGTGAAGCATCTCTATGGCAAAATGGAACAAAACCTGTGATAATAACGTCAGATGACTCGGCCTCAGGCCTAGCTTGGAAAGAATAACATCGAGGCTGGGCCCTACCACTCTGAACCATGTCTCTAGGACGGCCTCTTACTGGATGGACCCCACCTCTAACAGCCTGACCTCCACCTCTGGCTGCCTGACCCCTGCCTCTAGCTAGCTGAGAGGGCGGTGGAGAAACCGGTGTCGGAACCATGACACGAGAACTCTGTTGTGGCATGCTACCAAATAATCTCGGACAGAACCTCGTGATATGACCAATACCACCACACTCAAAACACTCATCCTGCTGTTGTGGTTGCTGAAGCTAATGCTGACCCAAATGGGCGGTATAACCTTGGTGATAGCTCTGAATTGGAGGCGCACTGATAGGAGTTGATGGCGCATTATAGGCTAGCTGTCAAGAATGAGGCACATAGGGACCACGACTCCCTGACGCACTGCGAGCTGCCTGAAGCGCTGAATGAAATGGCCTGGGAGGATGGGCTCTACCAAAAGTACCCCTGCCTCCAGATGAGGCACCACTAAACCTACTAGAATGACGAGGCCTCTTATCTGACACTGTCCCCTCTCTTGAGCATGAACCAACTCGATCTGTCTAGCAATATCTTCGGCCATTTGGAAAGAAATATAACTCCCAGGTCTCCTTGGCCATCTATAGCCTGAAAGTGAAAGTGAGCCCATCAGTAAATCTCCTCACTCTCTCCCTCTCATTAGGAAGCAAGATAGTGGTTGTCGTGCCCCGTTTTCTCGCGTAAGTGGGTTTCGACGTGTGACAACTATTTTAAGTAGGTGTTAAAAGAGAAAAGTCGCCACCTAATAATTTTAAAGGTGCATTAGGGCAACTATTTGCAAATAACTCTGTTTGACTAGTCTACATCACCAAAGATCGGGTAAGGGCTCAAACTCCCTCGAAGAGAAGGTGTTAGGCACTCTTCGAGGTTCACAACAGTGGGTACCGACCGAAGTTTATGCTATGTGGATCATTGAGTTATGATTAAGCTAAGTGGACATAAAAATGATATGGTAGTTTGAAGGTCTATTGTAATAAATGTAAAGAAAACAGCATAAAAATCTATATAAATAATCAGTACAAATCTTAGAGGATACAATTGCATTGGTCTATATTTGATGAACATAAACACATAAAAGAAGGGGGGGTCCTAAGTTTTTTAGCCTAAAGGATCACCCTGTGCAACATAAATAATACTTCGCAACTCCCTTAGGGTAGGGGTTGCTCATGTTATTCAGCGGGCACATACTATCATCTCCTGCTACCCGATTACTATGTAATTTTGTTTACCTAAAGGCGTTCTAATTCAATTCTAGGTCGTGTCCTATGGTGCACTACCCATCCCATGCCTATGGTCTGGGAGGCTTTGGACCTACTATTTAGGTGGTTCTAGACTTTACTTAGGGTGCTCAAAAATGATAAAACTAGGCGCACATTCAAAACATGTAGAACTGCATATAAAGGCAATAAGTGGCTCAAGTTAGCCTCCACACATAAGCAAAAATGCACGCGGGCAGATTCTTATATTAGGCAGTAGACAATTTTAGAATTAAGACTTAGAGTCATAAAGTCCAATAGGCCTAGCTTCTAGGTGATTCTGATTTCCAGTATTATACAGGCGGTACTGCATCTTCTAGAGTAACGCATAGGCAGATTAAAAGCATTGCAAGTCCTATAGGCATGATCTCTAATTGTTTGCGCAATGAGGCAGTGAAATGATCCTAGAATTCTGAATTACCAGTGCTGATTTTATGGACACGTTTCTTAGGTAGGTGAAAGTGTCCTATAGGCAGGATTTCTAGTAGTTAACAGTTGAATGATTTTATAATACTCATCCCTCAAGGCATGTCATCTAAGTGTGGCATGTGATGAAGTGACAAAGTAATTGATTAGTTGATTAAAATCTTATAGTCATGATATCTAAAGGAGCAGCGTGCTAAGAGCAATAGAAGCAATTTATTGATTGATAAATTGAAACTCTATAGGCATGGTATCTAGATAGGCATTAGCAAAACATGTGTTATCGTATCCTATAGGCATGTTGTCTAAGTGTGCACAATAGTAAACCTGAAAACAAGTATAGCAAATACTTAAAGATGCTTTAGACAGGTTGAATTAAAGTGTGTGCGATTTCCTATAAGCATGACTTGTATTGGTGTGCAGAATAGGAACACGTCAATGAATATCAGACAAGACAGTTAAATCCCAGAGGCAAGTTTTCTACCCGTTCATGCTAGAATCAGAATACCCCAGGCCCCATTTTCACTAATTTCCCCATTATTCATTATTACAAGTTATTACAGCACAAATGGAATATACAAACTCAAATATGAACGGTTACAGAAGGAAACAATTATAAGCCCAATAGAACAGTGACATGCCCAATACAAAATAACCTAGTGCCTTTCGGGGCCTTCAACAGTTTTTTTTCATACGACCAGTAGACCCAAATCCCCAGCTCATAAGAACATTATAGTAAGTCTGAATCCAACAGCCAAGTCCAACAACATATATAACCAAACGCCAGGCCCAAATGAATGACTTACATCCCAATTAGATGTCATACTTGACCAAACAAGCAACAAACTATACGTTGAATTAATTAAACAGAGTAGGAAGTCCACACACTTAGTTCTTAGGACTGTAACCCTAATTCTCACCAAAACATATAGACAAAATCATATGACATACTGGCAGGGCATACATAAGGCAAGTTCATGCTTGTATTTTAGAAGTTAGAGGACATGATTGATCATCATGGAGTAGCAAACAATAACATGGTCAGAAACAGCCTAAGGCAACTCTCAAATAAGGGATTTGATCATGAAAGCTAAGGGATCAATAGAGAACAGCCTCAATATCGTAAGTTTAGCACAGAAACTGACAATATAGGTTTATGGTCGAGCAATTACTTAACAGTAAAAAAATACATGTTGAACATTAATCACAGTACAAGAGACATATCAAACTTTAACGGTAAGAGAAGCAAGCATAAAATCTAATAATATTTGGCATATGTGGTGAAAGAAGGCCAGCTATAAGGTTTATTCCTAAGATCTTAACTGGTACTATGGAATGCAGGATTGAGCAAGTCAGCAAACACACAAATGCATGATGACAGGTCCCCATGAACAACAGGACCAGAAGAGTAACAACTTAAGCATGAATCAAATTACTTCCTAAGCATGAGTTTGGTTGACATAACAATCCACAATAGGGCAGAAAGGCAAACTCAGGATTGACAACAAACATAAGTATAAAATAGCAGACTAAACAAGTTTAGTAGAGCCAGAATTCATAATAGGCAAAGACACATTTAGAACTAGATTATCACATAAAGCCTAGATATTTCATCTCATCTTGTAGACTATAAGTAGTATCAAACAACATAGGATTGAACTAGGCATGGAATACACATTAAAGCTCACAATTGGTTGACACCATAGTAGAATATCAGATATGTTAGAACACATGAGTTGGTCTATCACAAGGATATAGACCAAAGTAGGGGGAAAAACTCAGGAAAAGTAGCAGGTAATAAGCATCTGAACACACACATTAGGGTAAACATGCTTAAGAGAGCTAGAATCAAGGTTAAAAATTAGGCAAGTTCAGATACTAGAGAAGTATAGAGCCTCAAGAATAATTTCAGAGCAGACAAGGAAACGAATAATAGCTTGTTGATTCACAAAAGTTTCAGGGACATAGATATACAAAACAGGAAGTCAAACGAAAAAGAGAATGAAATTGCAAGGGCCAAAGGTACTTACCAGTTACTAATTGACAAACAAGTAGACAAGAAGGACAATTTGAGCAATATCTCAAACGTCAATAGCAAGACGAGCAGTAGAATCCAGGAATCTCAGTGTGTCAGAGTTCCCAAGGGTTTTGAATGAACCCCGGGCAGTGCTCACACTAAGAAAGGTCCGATAATTGAATTCCGGTGGCCTTGGCTTTCTACCGGCTAAAAGACAGCAATATAAGACAAGTGAGAATGAGAGAATAGTGGTAATTTCAGTGATTAAGGTCGTTTTAGGGGTTTGGGGGAAGGGTTTATTTGGTGTTCAAATTAAGAAGAAAACCATGGAAAATTATCAATCAAACACAAATAAGGAAAGAATGTATCGCATGCAATAAAAATCGGCAAAGGAGAAGGAGATTCTAAAACCCTAGTTGGGTCCATATGTATGAGAATTGAACCACGAATAAAGGATCCTTCCTTGTATGATGTATATAGACGAAACATCGTCCAAATCTTCACAGAATCAGAGTTGACCAAGCCAGATCTCGGAAGATAGTTCTTGCCAATAAAAGGGCAAGAACTTAAGTAACACCACAAGCGCGTATACACCATCATAGTACCTCAAATGATTCTAACTTAATTTCTTTCTATTACCCATTACATTTCATAACTTTTCAACCTAAAATCTAGGATTTTCATGGTGGAAATTGGGGGTTTGGGTAGAATTAGGGATTTTTGTAAAACTGGAATTTACACCTCAAATTGAAGTCAGATTTCGGAACAAATTACATAACCGGGCTCGGGGGTGAATGGGTAAATAGATTTTGGTCCGAACCTCGGGTTTTGACCAAGCAGGCCGGGGGTCGTTTTTTGACTTTTTTGGGGGTAAGTTTGGAAATTCTAAATTTATGCGTTGAAATTGATTCCTTTAGCAATATTTGATATTACTGAGTCAATTATGTCTGGATACGAGTGGTTTGGAGGCGGATTCCAGGGGAAAAGCCCCAATAGAGTTCTGAATTGACTATGAAGTGAGGTAAGTGTTATGTCTAACCTTGACTTGAGGGAATTAGGAATCCTCGAACTATGTGCTATGTGAATCTTATGTGAGCCGCGTATATGCGAGGTGACGAGTGCTTATACGCCGCCGAATTATCTGTTTTCCCTGATTTTCCGCTTTTCCTTAATTATTTCCTTCCATGTCTTAACTGTTATTTGCTCTAAATGCTTTCCATGCTTAACTACTACCTGTTAATCAATATATTCTCCTGTTAATGATGTTACCTCTTTTTTATATTTTCATGATTCCCTGTTATTTGCTTAAATTGACTTACTTGCACCTTCTAATTGTCAATTACTGGATTGGTCTTGCTGTGTAGTATTACTAATGTAGATTCCTATGTTGTACAATGTTTCCCTCTTTGGTTCAGTTTGGTATTTATTGATCGTAAAGGTTTTTGTGGTTTGAATTGTTAATTTCACTGTGCACATTGAGTATTTGGTACTGATATGGTGGGATCGGGTTACACGCGGCAACATGTGAAATAAGGGTAGATTGATATGGTGGTATAAGGGTAAACTGTACTGTACGGTGGGATCGGGCTGCACGCCCCAACAGGTGGAATAAGGGTGGATTGATATGGTAGAATAAGGGTGAATTATGATATTGATATTGATGTATGGGGGGATCGAGTTGTGCGCCCCAACATTTATATATTATCTCTGTTGTTGATGTTATTACAGTGAAATAAGGGAGGGTTTTGTGTTGTACGGTGGGATCGGGTTGCGCACCACAACAACGTATGTGTTTCCATTTCTCAAGCGGTGTTTGGTTTCGGTTTTCTCATTATAAATTCTAAGCATTGGTAATTCTGGACGACACTGGTTTATTTCTTGAAGCTGTAGTTATTATTTTCAGTTGACTGCTTTATCCTGTTCCATATTCCATTTTCTGTCATTATTATATACTGCATAGAGGTTGTAGTGTAGGTGACCCGCCTTAGCCTCATCACTACTTCGTCGAGGTTAGGCTCGGCACTTACAGAGTACATGGGGTCGGTTTTACTCATACTACACTCTGCACTTCTTGTGCAGATTTTGAAGTTTCTCCCAGTAACGGTTATCAGTGAGCTCGGATTGGACGGCGTACGGAGACTTGAGGTACAACTGCTCAGCGCCCGCAGCTCCTGGAGTCCCCTTCTCTTGTTTTTATTTAGCTGTGTACCTTCTTTTCATATAGCTTTATGTTATTTCAGACCCTTGTATGTAATACTCTAGCAGCTCGTGCACTTGTGACACCGGGTTCAGGGATGTATTAAATGTATGGCTGTTTTAACTTCCGCATTATTACTTTGGATTATTTCAGTTATTTTTGTTCTTTCTCATTATTTAATTCAAACTGTTAAAAACGGATATAGTGTTCTAACATTGGTTTACCTAGCTAGCAAGTGATATATTAGTCGTTATCACGGTCCCGGCGGTGAAAATTTCAGATCGTGACAAGTTGGTATTAGAGCACTAGGTTACATAGGTCTCACGAGTCACGAGAAAACTTAGTAGCATCTGGAGGATCGGTACGGAGACGTCTGTACTTATCTTCCAGAGGCTTTGGAGTTAAGAACAATTTCACTTCTATTCTTCTCTGTCGTGCGATTTTATTCTATCATTGCTGATTGAACCCTTCTATTCTTGTTCTCTCAGAGATGGTGAGAACACGCATCGCATCATCAGCTGGACAACAATCGGAGCCCCTAGCAGCAGCTCTTACGAGCGGCAGAGGGCGAGGCCTTATAATGAATACCTTTTGAAACATAGCGTTTGAGTACTTTTATTTCAAAATATATGAATAATGCATGATTACTTGTCCCACACAACCGTACATTACCATTTCGTAGAAACACCTAGACATGTAGACATATTTATAAGACATGAAGTTTTAGAGAAACAATTGTATAGAAGGGTTCGACTCAACTCTCTTGGATGATCTTCTAGCTATCAATAATTTCATGTAATCCATATAACTCAATTATAGTCAATCTACATAATATAATAGACATTTATAATTAATAACCCATTTAGTTCTCATCTTTCTAGCTCAAGTCGTAAAATATTCATTCCAATCAATATCTTAATCGTTGAACTTTAAAGAGATTCTCTATAGCTAACAAAAAGTAAGTAATCCTTCTTTTTTATAATAATGACACTATTTCAATTAGTTTGTTTTAAAAACAATATCACTTTTAAAATTTGAAAAATTAAAAAGGAAAAAAAAACTAGAGCAGATAGCCTAATATGTCTGTGTCGCATTTAAAGATAATTCACCCAGCTAACAAACATTATTTTGCCAAAGCTTCTTAACGATAAAAACTTCGGCAAAATGCACTTTGTAGAGCAGGGGATAAAAAGGATAGTGTTAGAAGGCGAAAATTACCTGTTGCTGAGACTGACATCGTTAAACTACTGTCAATGCAGGGACTACAATCACACATTTATGTTAATTGAGAGTCCGGAACCCAATTGTGGTTCTTTTGGACTCAAATTACACAAATAAGTGTTAAAAAAAGTTACCTTTCTACATATAACGCCAAAATACCCCGCGCTATACCTTAACGGTAACTTTGGCAGTTAAGGTATAGCGCGGGGTATTTTGGCGCTATGTATACTGACGATTTGACTGACAGGTATAGCGTGAAGATTTTTGGCGCTATACCTATATCGCCAAAAATCAGCGCGCTATACCCCTGATTAAATAATCCCCTTCGCCTTCTTCCCCGACCATAACTCCTCCCCCCATTTTTTTTTCACCTTTCCTGGCCCCCACCCCCACCCAGCCCTTCGTCTGTAAAAAAAAAAAAGTTGTGGGCCCCTCCCATCGCGCAAAACGCTAAGAACGTTGGTCCCACATCGTAGTAGAGCATCGTAGTTATTGTGATTTCACTCTTTCGGACTCAAATTTTCAGCCAATATATACTTTCGTATATACAATAATATCGAGGTATTTTCGATTTATTTTATGTCGAAACTTGTATAATAATGTATATTAGTTATTTGAATGTGTTTCCATGTCAATTGTGTTTTATTGTGAAACTATATTATATTTATACGGACTTAGATATTACTGTTCTAAAAAAATGTAAATTTGAGAATATATATTCTTTAATTGGTTATAATCGATTTATGCTATTATGTCCATGTCGTTTTGTGTTTTATTTGCAAAATATGTATGTTATATTATTTTTGTGAATGTTATTGATTAAAATGTATTTGTTGTTTATATTTATTTTAGATTATTTATTATTGTAGTAAAATTTAGAACCTTTTAGCGTTAGTAAAATGTATGAGCCTTTATAGCGTAGTATTTTAGTGTAAATCTTATAGTATCTCTTATACTGGTAGATGAAATACAAACTTTGTACAAAATTAAACAATTAAAAATTGAGAATTAAATTATAAAACAAACATAACAAATTATAAAAAATATTGAATTTGACACACATAATTATTCATGATAGTTTGGTGCGACTTGGGCCTCAAATATCGAGCCTGAACCCATAGAAACAAACTTGTACAATAAATATTAAAAATTGAGAATTTAAATTATAAAACAAACACACAAAATTATAAAATATTGAATTTGACACACATAATTATTATGATAGTTTTGGTGCTACTGGCCTCAAATACGAGCCTGGAACCCATAGGAGAATACAAACTTTGTACAATTAAATAATTAAAAATTCAGAATTTAAATTATTAAAAACAAACACACCAAAATTATAAAAATATTGAATTTTGGAGACACATAATTATTCATGATAGTTTTGGTGCTACTGGCCTCAAATATCGAGCCTGAACCCATAGGAAATCAAAATTTTGTATAATTAATATTAAAAATTAAAAATTAAATTATAAACAAAACACAGAAAATTATAAAAATATTGTAATTTGACACACATAATTATTCATGATAGTTTGGTGCTACTGGTCCTCAAATTATCGAGCCGAACCCATAGGAATAAAAACTTTGTACAATTAAAATTAATTAAAAAATTGAGAATTTAAATTATAAAAAAACGACACAAAATTATAAAAATATTAATTTACACACATAATTATTCGATGATAGTTTGGTGCTACTGGCCTCATCGAGCCTGGAAACCCATAGGAATACAAACTTTGTACAATTAAATAATTAAAAATTGAGAATTTAAATTATAAAAACAAAACACACAAAATTTAAAAAATATTGAATTTGACACAACATAATTATTCATGATAGTTTGGTGCTACTGGGCCTCAAATATCGAGCTTGGAACCCATAGGAATATAAACTTTGTACAATTAAACAATTAAAAATTGAGAATTTAAATTATAAAAAAACAACAAAATTTAAAAATATTGAATTTGACACGCATAATTATTCATGATAGTTTGGTGCTACTGGGCCTCAAATATCGAGCCTTGGAACCCATAGAGAAACAAACTTTGTACAATTAAATAATTAAAAATTGAGAATTTAAATTTAAAAACAAAACACAAAATTATAAAAATATGAATTTGACACACAATAATTATTCATGATAGTTTGGTGCTACTGGCCTCAAATATCGAGCTTGGAACCCATAGGAATACAAACTTTGTACAATTAAATAATTAAAAATTGAGAATTTAAATTATAAAACAAACACACAAAATTATAAAAATATTGAATTTGACACACATAATTATTCATGATAGTTTGGTGCTACTGGCCTCAAATATCGAGCCTAGAACCCATAGAATACAAATTTTGTATAATTAAATATTAAAAAATTAAGAATTTAAATTATAAAACAAACACACAAAATTATAAAAATATTGAATTTGACACACATAATTATTCATGATAGTTTGGTGCTACTGGGCCTCAAATATCGAGCCCGGAACCCATAGGAATACAAACTTTGTACAATTAAATAATTAAAAATTGAGAATTTAAATATAAAATAATACACACAAAATTATAAAAATATTAAATTTGACACACATAATTATTCATGATAGTTTGGTGCTACTGGGCCTCAAATATCGAGCCTGGAACCCATAGGAATACAAACTTTGTACAATTAAATAATTAAAAATTGCGAATTTAAATTATAAAACAAACACACAAAATTATAAAATTATTGAATTTTACACACATAATTATTCATGATAGTTTGGTGCTACTGGGCCTCAAATATCGAGCCTGGAACCCAATAGATATATATACCCTATCCATTTACAGATTAAACATACAATTAATGTTGTTTAATTTAGAGTTTACGAAATGGAGGTGCCGCCTATACATCCCCGCCCTTACTCTCCTGAGCTATTAGTGCTACAGGGCGATCATAGGTCCGCCCATATATGGGACGGAGAGTTACTGTCCCAAACTCTCCGCGCTAGGAGAGTGGACGACCTGTGGGATTGTTTGAGGGATAAAAATCTCCATCCCCGTGTAGTCCAGCGCTTGCAGGATACGTGATTCTATAGGATTATTCGGATCGGGCGTTTGCAGCTCGACTGGGCTTTGATCACGGCGTTAATTGAGCGGTGGCAACCGGAGACGCACACTTTCCACTTGCCCATTGGCGAGGCCACCATCACGCTGCAGGACGTGGAGGTTTTATATGGCCTGCCTGTTGATGGCATGGCCGTTTCACTGCCTATTGCTATGAGATCTATGTCGCGTGCGGATTATTTCGACATGCTGCAGCAGCTCACGGGTTTCAGGCCACAGGATGAGGCTGCATCGTCGGGGGCCAGTCGGTTGACTTTGACCCCTATTAGACAGTACTTGGAGGTACTCCACCCCGATATCACCGATGATACAAAGGAGCTACATATTACTCGGTATACGAGGTTGTTGGTGCTTCATCTATTTGGGGGGGGGGGGGTCTTGTTCCCGAACACTTTGGGGAACCTAGTCAGCCTGAGATTTCTTCATCATATTCTGCTGCTAGATGAGTTACCCTATTACAGCTGAGGTGATGCTCTTCTCGGCTACATGTACAGGCAGATGCGCCGGACGAGCATGGGCACCCAGAGTGATTTTTGTGGTTTTCTGCCGCTTCTACAGGTGATAACATATTCGAATAATCTGTTCATTAGTTTGAATTCTACCTGTTAGATTAATCTTAAACCTTCATCAACTTTGATTGTAGTTTGGGNTCTTCTCGGCTACATGTACAGGCAGATGTGCCGGGCGAGCATGGGCACCCAGAGTGATATTTGTGGTTTTCTGCCGCTTCTACAGGTGATAACATATTCGAATAATCTGTTCATTAGTTTGAATTCTACCTAGTTAGAATTAATCTTAAACCTTACATCAACTTTGTATGTTAGGTTTGGGCCTGGGAGCGGTTCTTGCAGTTTCATCTACCTCTACCACAATTACCTCCTAATGTAGCACCTCCGTTTCTCTCTCTAGCCAGGAGGTGGGTTCTCCGCCGTACACTTTCACGAGAGTATGATGCTCATCATAATCTCCCCCTCTGCAGGGATGTGTTGGATATGCTGGAGGGCGCACAGGTAAATATGAACCTAAACTTACCTGGTATAGATTAACTTAGTGTTGCGCATACTCACGTTTTGTGTTCTTATTCGATAGTTCATCTGGACGCCATACATCGACGATTTGATAGGTGGCCTACCAGATTATTGCTCGTTTGGCCGACTGATTTGGAGCACTTCTGCCCCACTCATATGCCTCGATATTGTGGAGCATCATGCCTCGGAGCGGGTACTTCGCCAGTTTGGCCGCCCGCAGTATATACCGAGGGGGCCTATATGGGAGCCTACACATTATCAGAGGGATGATCGTTCCAGGGCGGACGACGCATTTATAGCATGGATAGCGGCGCAGATCCATACTTGGAACCAACAAGACCGGATGATTTCGCCCCCACCAACACAGATCCAGGCGGTTGATATGCAGAGGTATATGTCCTGGTACCGCCATATTACCGGACTTTTTATCGGGAACCCTATTCATCAGGCTGGCGGTCGGTACGTTCCATACACCGAGCGACACGAGGCCCTGGTATGTTTTCTGTTATTATTAATTATATAACCGTAACTTAGTGCAATATATGTAGTTTATATTTTATACGTTGTGCAGGCTATTGGACTACATATAGTCTATCAGATGGGACTGCAGATGCAGGATCATGTTGGCGATCCTGCGGCCGCCTTACAGGATTACCGCCGTCGATTTGTAGAGGTGGCTGCCCGATCACTGCAGCGAGCTCGGGAAGATCAGCGTTTGGCACACATGCCTGATTATGTAGAGCCAGGGTAATACGAGCGAGGCCCTGGTGTCGCACGAGGTGGTGGTGCCCGACGAGGTGGTGGTGCCGGACGAGGCGGGGGTGCCGGACGACGTGGTGGTGGGCGGAGAGGAGGTGGTCCCCAGCAAGGGTGCGTTGAGGCCCCTGATGATGATGCTGCTACTGATCTGCCAGGTGGCCAACATGAGACGGACATGCCGTCATACAGCCTTTGGATGGATCTCACTCTAGGGACTTTGCAGGTGACCCCGTCAGGTCAATTATTGATCACGGGCACGGACCTTTCTAGAGTG
Source organism: Nicotiana attenuata (assembly GCF_001879085.1). NCBI lineage: Eukaryota > Viridiplantae > Streptophyta > Magnoliopsida > Solanales > Solanaceae > Nicotiana > Nicotiana attenuata. The sequence continues at coordinate 95,400 of NW_017673220.1, forward strand.
GATTGGGATACATACTTTCCAGGCCCTTCTATTATTGCCGAGGATTGGCCGAACCGAGATTTACATAGTGGGCGCCGGCTAAGTTATGGTTCATCATCACAGGCGCAGGTATGGTTTTCTTAGTATTGAATTACAATTTGTTTTTATTCTTCTCATTTATTTTCCATATCTTTATTAATTTCCTTTTAAGGCTTTGTGCGATGCTGACATGGCTGCGACAGATGATTACATTCAGGAGCCCGACGAGATCGTGGTAAGACAATTTAAATTGTTGTGACTTATCATATACTTGGCTATACTGAGCTTTCTATTCTTATTCTAAGACAATTTAAATTGTTGGACTGACGGCCGCTTTTGTCGTTCCTGTCAGCACCACTGATGATCATGATGCGGCGCATCCGGCTATAAGGAGGCGACTTGATGATGACGATCCCGATAGTGTACCCAGTCGGGATGCGATGCACCTCAGGCCAGTAGCTGCGTTGAAGCATACTGGATGCGGGACACATTGATTTTCTTTCCTTTTTTTTGTATTTGATGTAAATAATATTTTTGTATATACATTAACAATAATTTTTATATAATATGCGCATTACTTTTTTATTTCCCCGTTCGTTAGTTTGTTTCGTACTACAACACAAACACAAGCATTAAAACTTGACTTCCATTACAATTAATGAAAATAAAGTTCAGTACAACTAATTTAGTTTAATACTACAACACAAACACAAGCATAGCAACTTAACATAATTAAAATTCAGTACAACTAATAAAAATACACGACACGGGAAACATAAAGATAAACTAATACACTAAACACGTACATTCCAATGTTTAGTCCCTGCCGTCCATTATTCTCTGCTCCAACCACTTAAATTGTTCTTCCAGCTTATTTTTTTCTTCTTCTACCTCTTTCAGTTTCACTTTCAACTCTACAACCTCTCTTTTATGTTCTCTTTCACGTTCCCACTGTTGTAAACACAAATTATGAAGATGCTGCAAAGATTCTTTGTAGCATTCCTGATAACAGGGTTCATCAACCATACCTCAAAATCGCAAATAGGTTCGTCGGGAACCTTATAAAACTTGTTCACATAGTGCCAGTAGCGCCGTCCAACTTCACCATTATCCCAACATCTTTGCATCATGCATTTTTTTCCACACTCGCACCTTGGTACATAAAGAGGTTGAGACATTTGTGCGTTAAAAAAACCTTGCTTTTCTATCAAATTTGCTATTACTTATTGTTGAGCGCAGAAAATAACTACAATGAGCCCGTTATTTATAGGCAAGACAACACACATGACGTAGTATTTGACCGCGCTATGCTTTGCGTATTAAAGGTTCTGATGGGTACGAAACAGCTTTATGTTAGTTAGGCAGCTTTTTCAGTTCGACAAGACAACACACATAACGTAGTATTTGACCACGCTATATGTACACATAATGTAGTATTTAACCGCGCTATGCTTTGCGTTTTAAAGGTTCTGACAGGTACGAATCAGCTTTATGTCAATTGGGCGGCTTTTTCAGTTCGACAAGACAACACACATAACTTAGTATTTGATCGCGCTATTGCGTGTTAAAGGTTCTGACGGGTACGAAACAGCTTTATGTCAGTTGGGCAGATTTTTCAGTTCGACAAGACAACACATATATATAAAATAACAAACATAATTAACATTAAATTAATCAGCTTAATGAAATTTAAATGTTGTTTCCAGTTCTTCCGAATATATAATTTTTTTAATTATCATTAAAAAAACTGAAATGAAAAAGTTAAAATCATAATTAACGAACATAATTTTATTTTATAAATCTTGCAACATAAATAAAACAACTAAATATTACAACATAAACTCATTGACAGTTAGGCACACTAGAAGAACACCCACCACGAGCTTGATTACTATTGCCACCCAAACCAGCCGAAGGACATTTTCGACGGTCGTGTCCTGTTTGCGAGCATATACCACATCTGCGCGCAAAAATGGTATCACTAACATCCATTTGGTTCCGTATACGTGTTCTCTTCTGCAACTGTATTCGACACAAGTAGGACTTGTTACACACCATTTTAAATGGTTCAGGCAGCCAATAATGCTCAGGACCCACTGGCTGCAACTGCCCACTATATGTGTTTAGGTACTTGGCAACACTATATTGTTGATCAACATAGTTGGTTATACCTAAACCAACTTTTTGAAAGCACTTGAGGGCATGTGAGCATGGCATGTGGTAGATGGACCATTTCCCACAAGAGCATAACCTTCTAGATTCATTTACAGTATGTACATTATTTCCCCGATTTGCATGGATAGCGGTGCGAACTTCAAAAACATTCTTTCGTTATCATACTGCAAAAATGAATGCCAATGTGCTCGCCGTCTGTATTTCTCATATCTCTTCATTGGCACTGGCATAAATTCAACACCCCTTTTCATCAATGATGTTGCAGCTGCTGACCTTTGAACAAACCTCTCCGCCATCTGCTTGAACGACATCCGCACCATGGCTGTGACAGGCAATCCTCTTGCCGACTTTAATAACCCGTTGAAAGACTCTGACATATTTGTAGTCAGAGTTCCCCATCGTCTGCCACCATCCGCATGCAAAGTCCACTTTTCAGGGTCATGTCGCATTAACCAACGATAGGCTACCTCGTCTTCTTGCCTGATATATTCCATGTGCCTCCGGAATTTATGTTGTTGGTGGTCTGTTGCTCCAATCCACATCAAATCATGCAGATCGTTGTTGGGATATGCCTTCTGGAAATTGGCTGCAAAGTGCCTAACACAGTAACAGTGGTAGGCATAAGGTTCTTGCCATGCATGCAAGTTCTCCACAGAACTTAAGATACCACCGTGCCGATCAGATATTAGACAAATACCGGAACGCTGTTTGACAACGTGCTCTTTCAAGTGGTTCAAAAACAGCATCCACGTCTCTTGGCTTTCATTGGCACAAATAGCAAAAGCTAGAGGAAATATCTACCCATTAGCATCTACTGCCACGGCTATCAACAGCTTGATATCGTACTTTCCATGGACATGAGTGTCGTCGATGGATATTACGGGCCGGCAATGTGAAAAACCATCAATTGCTGGTTTAAATGCCCAGAACACGTAATTGAATATATATTCTGGTTTACCCGTACTCCGCTCAAGGTTCCATTCAACAACCGTCCCGGGGTTAAAGTGCTGCAGTGCGGCCATGTACCTGGGCAGAGCTGCAAATGACTTATCCCAGTTACCATAGACTATTACAAACGCTCGTTTGCGCCCGAGATATGCCTTTCTTTTGGTAATGGTATGGCCATGTTCCTGGTGGACTGATGTAATGCACTCTTTGATTTTATACCTTATGGACGCTTCGATGTGTGGAATAAGGACAAGAGAAATCAAGACAATATCCAAGTTGAAGTGATTCCCGTTGAATGTGTCCATTTCGCATGTGTGGGTGGGAATGTATTTACCCACTTTCCACAGACCTGTCTTCTTCTTGCTCGCACGCAACATCCAATGACATGGCCAAAACCACTTGCAACAAACAATCCTGTATAAAACCGGACTTGACTCCCATACCGTCATCTCACAACACTCTTTTACGTTGCGCATTTTACAAGCCCTGCTTACGCGCGCTTTATCAGGAAAAAGCATGCCCTTTGCCAGCACCATTGGTCTAGACTCATCCCACATTGCTGTCTGAATTTCATCAAAATCCCTAGTGAGAGCTTCCACATCCGGCATGCTTGGCAAGTTATCAAGGTAAGGAATCTCCCTTGAATGAAACGGCACTTGGGACTCGTACACTCTTCGTACGGGGGGGGGGGGGGGTGGAGCATACTCTCTCATCAAATCAGGTCCTTCCTTCTCATCCTCCTCATCACCATCCTCACGAGGAAAGGGTGTCCAGCATTGTTGTCGTAATCACTGTTCTCTTCCTCACTCTGTGCATCTGCCAAATCCCGATTTAATACGTCGTCTTCGGGAAATTGAGTGAGTACATGTGGTTCAACATGCTCGTTTTCACCGCACAATCAACAAAATAATAAGCTACTGAATAAATACTTTCCATATAGTTGTATCACATCACTTACAAGTCGTAATGAGATGAAATTCCATGATGGACATTTTCATTTAGGTGATGACTCCTGGATGGACTACCATGATCCAACACACCAAAACTATGCTTGGGTTCATAATTTGTAAAACTCATATCCGGCCGGTACCCCCTATTAAATATATGAGCGTTAATACAAATTCAATACAATAAAAATGTACGTCGTAACACAAAGGAAAATTGAAGTTTACCACTCGTCTTGTGAATTATGTAAAGCAGGCGGTGATAAGTTTAAATCAAGGAAAACTCTTTCATCCGGAACCTTGTCCGGCAAAAACTGCTCCAGAATAATCACCCGATGACTAGGGGTTATCCGGAACCTGTTCGGCAACCTCATTGTTGGGAACGTCTTCGACCTTGACGTACATATCCAACATTTTAATTACAAGAAATTTCCGGTATTCATCCGGAGTCCTCAGAAAATCCCTCAAAGATTCATCATCGTCGATGTTTAACTCCGAGTAAAAAGCAACCCCTTGCGGAGCGACGGAATACAGATATCTTCCGGTTACTTTAAGTATCACTGAACGTTTCCTCACACTCATTTTTTTGCATAACAACGATATCAATTTATCGTACTCCATTGTAAGTGATAATTTAACATGACACTGTGGAGATAAACTGTACCTCACAAAGTTATTCTCCATCACAACCTCTACCCCCCCCCCCCCAATATAATGAAACTCTTATTCTACGCTCTTCAGACATTATGAAAAAATGCTTGTGAATTTAACAAGAAGAAAAGTTTGAACGGGAGTTAGAATTTTTTTTGAATGTATTTTCCTAAAATCCTAACCCCTTTATATAGGAAATGGCTAGCCGGGGGGCAGAAATTTTTTATGTATAGCACTCTTTAAATGCGCGCTATACACATTTGAATTATTGTTATGTCAGTTAACTTATTGGTGGGCCCACAAAAAGGTATATGTCACGACCCAATTTCCAAACCCGGTCGTGATGGCGCCTCTCCTGAAGACAAGGCCAGCCAACTAACCCAAATCGTCTCTTTAACAACTATTAAACATAAATGAATAGTTAATTACCACTTAACGGCAATAATAACCGGTGTTTACAACCCGACCGGGGTGTCATAAGTCACGAGCATCTAAAGAAAACCTTAACACAACTACAGGCCAATAAATACATACTAGTAAAATTTCTGGTAACCAAAAGACAACATCCGGTGCCGCGAACGCTGGCGGTCACCTTGCTCAGCTACAATAACAATACCTTCAATCCGCTAATAACCCGCTACCGGGTGAACGATACCTGCAACTGCACGCGAGGTGCAGGGAGTAAAGTGAGTACTTCCAACTCAGTGAGTAATAGAAGTAAATAATAACTGAGCAGCAAGAAATCACGTAAAGCAACCAATGGGCTGTACAGAAGCCGGGTACAATTTCCGAGAAAATAGTGAAATCAGAGAACTTCTTTAGAAATGTTTTGGTCAGTTCAAATCTCTTTTGAAAATGGTCCTTTCAACAATTACGAAAGCTGTTTCAAATAGTTAGTGCTGATTAGCACAGAAAATCCACCCCTCGGGCACAAATACCACAGTATAGCAGGTAAAAATGCAAATATGAATGCAAGATGAACACCTAAAAGTTCGCCCCTCAGGCATGAATTTCGTTACTAGTCAGTCATTGTTACCAGACCGGTCAGCCATTGTTACCTTACCAAAATGCGTATTACAGTGCCATTGTTACCACTGGTCAGTCATTGTTACCTGACTGGTCAGTCATTGTTACCTGACTGGTAAGTTATTGTTACCTGACCAAAACACGTATGACAGTGTCATTGTTACCATTGTCCAATTCTAAATGGGTACCCGCGCTCACTGTGGGTGTGCAGACTCCGGAGGGGCTCCTACAGCCCAAGTGCTATATCATCATAAGGCCTGAAAGCCTGTACATATCAACATGAGGCCTGAAAGCCTTCTCACATTACACTCGAGGCCTGAATGCCTCCTCACATCACTCAGTATATCCTCACATATAGCCCTCGGCCTCAATGAGTCCAAGAACAATCATAAGTCCTTCGGGCATTAGTAAAGAAACAAAAATGCTTAGCTCAAACAGTAGTTCAAATATATGTTAAAACTCAAGGTTGAGTAAAAATATAGCTGAGTTCATGAAACAGTGTAATGACAATGGACTGAGTTCAAATAATATTTCAAATAGTGAGGAAAAATAGTTATGATAGCTCATAGGGAGTTCAAACAGTCGGCAATAAGCCCCAAATATGGCAATAAGCCCAAGACATAGTGAAAAACAACAATAAGTCATAGCGAAATACGCGGTAAAATCAACAACCGGGACGGACCAATTCACAATCCCCAACGGTGCTCTACCCCACGCTCTCTATCCGGCGTGCAAGTCACCTCAATATAGCACTATGGGTGCAAAATCCGGGGTTTCAAACCCTCAGGATATCATTTACCATCATTACTCCCCTCGAACCGACGAAATCTCTAGCCCGCGACGCCTTTGCCCCTCAAATCGGCCTCCACGCGCGTCGAATCTAACCAAAATCAGAGCGAATACGTCACACTAAGCCAAGGGAACAATACCCAATCGAAAACAATCAAAATATAGCAAAAATCTCGAAACTAGCAAAACCCGAGCCCCGGGCCCGCTTCTCGAAAAATTACGAAACTTACATTACCAGATTCCTCGTCTCGCCACGAGTCCGTACATACCAAGAACTCCAAAATCCGAGCTCAAATGACCTATCAAATCCCAATTTGAAAATATAAAAACTCAAGCCCTAGCTCTTCCAATTTTTACTCCAATTTCCATGAATTAAAGGTTGATTCTTCAATAAAATGACATTTCTAGGTCACGAGACTTACCTCCAATCAATTCCCGTCAAAATCCTCTTCAATCTCTACCAAAAAGCTCTTAAGGTGGTCAACAATGGAGGAAAAAAATGAATAGGCTCGCGGATGAAATAATCAAATAAGACCTTTTCTGTCCAAGTGCTTTACACAACGCGAACGCGGTCCAATACCCACGTGCTCGCGATGGCCAAATAATGTTGACCACAACTTTACTCTACACGAACGCGTTTTCCAGTACGCGAACGCGATGACTTAAATCCTCCAACTACGCGAACGCGCTACCAGATATGCGAACGCGATGCACATGTTCTCTTACCTACGCAAACGCGGCCCTGAGTTATGCGTTCGCGACACACCCCACGCAAACGCGATGAACAACACTTCTGCAACAACACAGCTGAAAACCTGCAATACTATAAGACCAAAAATGGTCCGATTGACCACCCGAAATCACCCCGAGGCCCCCGGGACCTCAACCAAAAGCACCAACATATCCCATAACAACATTCAAACTTGTTCCAATCATCAAAACACATCAAACAACGCTAAAACCATCAATTCACATCGAATTCAAGTCTAAGTTCTTCAAAAACTTCCGAAAATGCACTTGCGATCGAAAACCCGACCAAACGACGTCCGAATGACCTGAAAATTTACACATATATCCAAAATCAACTAACGAAGCTACAGGAACTCTCGGAATTCCATTCCGACACTTGGATCAAATTCTCACCCATCAACCGGAATTCGCCAAAATACTAACTTCACCAATTCAAGCCTAATTCTACACCGGACCTCCAAAATCGATTCCGACCACGCTCCTAAGTCACAAATCATCCCCCGAAGCTAACCGAATCACCGGAAATCACATCCCAACCTTCTAACTCATAAGTCACGTCCGGTTGACTTTTCCAACTTAAGCCTTCCTTAAGGAGACTAAGTGTCTCATTTCTTATAAAAACCAATTCAAATCAACTCTCACACACCACATACCAATAACGAAACGTGAAGAAGCAATAAACGGGGAAAACGGAGCAGTAACACATGAGACGACGGGTCGGGTCGTCACATGCTCCCCAACTTAAACAAACGCTCATCCTCGAGCGTACCCAGAGTTTGTCCTAGAAGCCAACCAATAGCTGAATGACCTTACCAAACATATACCCGGGGTGATCCCACGTCACCCCATCTCGCATAGGTCCGATAACACTATATAGCTGAAATTTCACAGTCCATCAAAACCATAAACCGTAGAACCACATTGCACTTTCCGAAATCATACACAAGATCAGATCCTCACATCTATACTCAGAATAAGCCCGAACTAGCTGAAATATCCCATACCTGCAACCTCAGGTGAAATCATATGATATACCACATAATCCAAACACTCGAAACGATAGTCTCTATTCACAGCAGTTGCCCACAATACCCAAATACCAATAAAAACCTCTTATTAGCTAAAGTCTTATTCCAACACTTTCATATACTGCCAACGATAAATAAAACACGCGATAAACCGTAACCATTCCTCAGATCAACCATACATGAAACCACTTCCTTTTTGGCTAATACCACAACAGACTTCTGGGCCAAACCTCGATATTACACTTCTAACAAGCTGAAATCACATCTGTTCGAATTCATTAATGACTCCAACGATCACCTCGAATCCAACACACCACCCTGGTGATACGACACCTCAATACAGGCTTAAGCCACAACTTGCATAATACACGCACCAATAAGGAATGGTCTGAACGTTCTCAAATCAGGACAAATGACTCAAACGGAAGAGTTGTACCTCAAGCTCACCAATACCATTACAACACAAGGCTGAGACCCCGTCTCACATCATAGAAATAGAGTACCTGAATCTACCCCGAAAGGTCATACCCCCGTGTGGCCTTGCCACAATGCGCGATCTTGTCCAAACACTGTTACTCATGAAGCACCTCAAGTCACTATGAAAATCGATAGCCACGCACAATTTAATGTCTGAAACCAAAGCAATTCATTACACCCACGGTGAAACAAATAACATACGACACGCAACCCGATAGGCCATAACCAATACTCCATTTACCGAGCAACACTCAACTACTCTTCCCGCTCGACCTTCTCTGTGAATCCTCCATAGAACCGCACCACATGTGCCCATATCCAACAAATCATAACGTCTCACAGCACAGAGAAGCAACTCAGAGATCTCCTTAGATCACTAACAAGCTCAATAACGATCGAATCAGCCTATCCCTCAAGAATACAACTCGGGGCCAACCAAGCTAACTCAAGCTAAATGCGTAGCCACATCGGCCTGCCAATAAGCCTGAAGCTACTCCTTCCACTACTATAACTCCTGCCGAAGCCGTACGATATGGTGCCCGGCACCAAATCAATACCGAAATCCACAATCTCGCCTGGCGACATGCCCGGCCACAAGAAACACATCCGAAAAAGTCCCTCAACACCGGAACTGAATCAAGGGTAGAAACCTCTGCACTGACATACATCACGAAGGCCCTATTAAGAAAGGCAATCCTTCCCAGTCGTTCGCTGCGTCTTTGAAATATATCCACTCTGCAAGAACATGATCCAATGCACCTCGCCACTCAACCCGTAGCATTTCCGACATAGCCCCGTAGCACAAACTAGTCTAG